>NC_141091.1:27385838-27518338 GCF_041138505.1 Cibotium barometz
AGGATGAGTCTTCCCCATTTTCAAGTTTATTTTCAAGGATTGGTTACCTTTGCATATGTAAATGTCCTTGGTTTCCTACTGGTGAACCAACGGTACGTCTCTTATATAAGGCTTTTTCAAGGGTCATGGTTTAATGACCCTCTTCTTTGAAAATCCATAACCACGAATGTGTGGTGGGAAGCTTAGCCCGAAGGTCTTAATCTTGGCATCTTGAAATAGATCCAAAGGTTTAGTTGTGTTCTCATCTGGTAAGCTTAACCACAAGGCTCGTCCCTATGAGTGATGGGCTTTCAAGGTCTCCGAACAATCCTTGTGTTGATTATGCTAACACCAACACCACCATCCAAGATTGCAAAGATGGATGCACCTTTATAAATGACAGATAACACGTCGTTCATTTCATTTCTTTTGAAGTAGTATCCTAGCTTTTTCATGATGGAAACTTTTGGCTATCCTTTTGTCTTGGTTTTGGAAGAAGAGCTCTCATTTCATTGCTTTTGGAAGTAGTATCCTAGCTTGTTCATGATGGGAACTTTTAGCTATCCTTTTATCTTGGATTTGGAAGAAAATCTCTCAATGTGGCATGGCCCATCTTCTCCTCTTTAGTTTTGGGTGTGTGGGCTCTTAGGTTCCCAGTCACATCGAGTCTGATAAGTCCCTCCAAAGTTGAGAATTTCCTTATAAAAGAGAACTTGTCGAGACGTAAACTTCCGAGGATAAGAAATTTGCGAGGCTTGCTATGTCCCTTGTGTGATAGAGTCGTGCTCACTTGGCTCGTACTCACTCCGGTTAGCTTGGACCTACCAATGTGTAGGGGATGTGCACTTCCCCAGGAGGCAATGCCTCTAATGGGGTCAAAATGAATTTGTCACCTTTCACATTGAAAAAAATATTGTGGTGACTATGATGATCCATGAAAGACCAAATTTCACCTCCCACTAAGTCCTCCTTCATTACATCTAACAATGCGGAATATGGTTGGATTGGTTCCAAGAGACAGAGGCTCTAGAAATGGCTCTTTTTGTGGCTCTTCTTAAGAATGATCATGGGTTTGGCTACGGCCTTTGCCACGCCTTAAGGTTCCCTTATTGGCTCTATGATTGATTTTGGAATAGGGTCTGGGATATGCTCTCTAGTTAAGCTTGCACCTTCCTTTTACAAGCACTTCGTATTATTTCATTCACTCAACATGGAGTTTGGTTACTCTTTGCCACTGTTCCTCTGCTCATGTCTGTGTTTCATTGGCTCATTTCTTACCAAAGCTCCTCGCTTGAGGTGGATCTAAGGGAGTCTAGCCTTTTTAATAGGGGAACACCCTGTTGAATGTACTGGTCGTTTCTTAGGATCAAAGGTAGGTTTGAGGAAGTGTGGTTTGGTATGCTACAGTCGATTATATTATCGTTCCCAACAATTAGTCCAAATTGAGTTTGCATCAAAGGTATTTAGTGCTTATGGAACATGTCCAAAGTGGTTTTTTGTTTTTTGCTAGACTCATGTCTCTAAGTTCACGTCTCTAGACTCATATATATAGGCTCACGTGTCCAAGTCCATGTCTCTAGACACACATCTTCAATCTAATGTCTGTAGGATCGTGTCTATAGACTCACATGTCCAACTCTCTAGACTCATGTCTATAGTCTCACATTTGTCTAGGTTCATGTCTATAGGTTCCCGTATTCAAGCTCACATGTTCTATAGGTTCATGCCTTTTTTGTATAAACTAGGCTTAGGTACTTTTCTTTTAAGATTTTTTTTAAAAATACTTGGGATACACACTTTAAAAACTAGGCCTATGACACAGGGTTGGTGTGTACTAATTGGATAATATTTATACTTTAGTTTCCCAATAATTATAAAGGATAAGAATATTCCTTAGAAATTATAGCTATAAGTACAGATTGTATGGCAAGAAAATCCTAAAAGGACGTGAGTAGGTATATCTTTACAAGTCTTTAAGGCATTAATAATTGGTTTGTACAATATTAGGTAAACATATCTCTAAACTAACGTCTGGTTGACTCACATCCATTGACTCATGTCTCTAGACACATGACTCATGTATTCAAACTCATGTCTCACGACTCACGTCTCAAGGCTCACATGTATTGACTCACGTCTTTTTTTGCCGAGAGCTCATTTGACCTAGTTTTTGGATTTTTTGAGGTTCACACGTCCAAACTCGCGCCTCACGTCTCCACATATCTCTAAGCTCGCGGTTCACATGTACGTCTCCAGGCTCACGGTTCACGTCTCCAGGCTCACGTGTGTTGACTCGTGTGTCAAATACACGTGTTGACTCATATGTTTCACATCTTTTTTCGTGGGATTGGGCTCATGTCTCCCAGCCCGAGAGCTCGTTTGACTTAGTTTTTAAAAAACTTAAAGTTTTTTTGGACTTGAATGGAGGTCATTAAGGAGTGTAATGTAAGTGTTTGAGTGTTTTTTAACTCTTTTTTGTTGGATTTGCATGCTTCTAAACTACCAATTCAAACAATGCGTTAAAAAATATGAAATGCATGAAGAAAAATTACATATCCCATTCTAATCCACACCAAATAGAGCTCAATGCTCATGTTTTTGGAGTGAATTTCACTCTGAATCACAGTTAATAAGCTATTCCTTGGCTCAATACAACAAGATCAAAGCCTTATAAGCTTCAAAATCATGCAAATCACCATGAGACTAGGATTTACCCTTTCCATCAAGAGATAAAAGTAGAATTTTCTAATGCAACAAGCTTAAAAACAAAATTTAAAACAACAAACTAAACACAACCAAGACACCAAAACCATATGTTTTTCCGAGTGTGACGAGTTAACACTTGTCTATTAGAGAGGTTTAATAATCCCATAAAGCTATCAATAAAGGACTCGGGTCTACAATAGTGAGTGGGATGCTTTTAATTGAGTACTCAATTGTGTGGTTTAGATCAACTCTATCCCAAAGGCAAGTTGTGAATTATTGAATCTTTAAATGGATGCTAGCCTCATTATGGGATGCATTTGATCCTTGGGCAAAGTGGTCTATGGGTTAGGATGCTTCATGCCTAGAAATGTTTCCATAACCTCCTTTCTTGTGCTCAAGGGTGGTGTATGTAGTGAGGCTTATGGTTGGGTGAAGATTTGACCTATTCCTTATTTGTGTAATTTATGCACATGTGCATGGCTTTAGATGCAGGTAGATTTCAAGGGTACAATGTGTGGTTATTTCATCTCTACATTAAGCAAGGAAGTCCTATAGTTGAAATTTGAGGCATACCTACCTACTTATACTAATATGAAGATCACATAGCATCAGCTCTAGAAGAGTATCAATGCACCTTTGTGAAAATCCAACATTTGAGTTTGTTTCTCTGCCATCCCTAGATAAGGTTTCCCAATAGCACATTCTCTCCATAAAAACAGAACTATGCATCTTCAAGAGTGCATGATAAGGTGAAAGTTGATGTGCCTTCTTTGGAGTAAGAATAGACCTTAAACAAGAAAAGTAGAATCCTAAAATGTATAAGGAAGGAGCTAGCCGCCCCCCTTGAAATGCTAGGTGTCACTGATGAGGCCCAAAGAAATCAATGATAGTGGTCTGGGTGGTCTCATGTAGTCCTCTACGGGCAAACCAAGTGACGATGAAAGAGTACCAAGAGGTACTCTTCCCCTCAAGCGCAAGCTATCTAGAGGACTAACAATCTCAGAAGGCTATCTCTATCAAAATTGTGGACATATTATTTAAAATGACAACCTAAAACATGGCATTTGTGTTGACCCAAACCCCGCCAATACAATCTCATGTGGTGCTCAAGGCTACTCTTGATCATTGCTTCAGAGCATCATGACCCGTAATCTCTCTCAATCCCTCCTAAAATCATATTCCCACAAATCTGGCTCTCCCAAAATGGCACCCCTTGCATTATAGCAGGTTGTACCAAAGTGTCAGAGCCAACATTTGAGAATTGGGCTCGTGAAAATTGCTGCATATGTGACCGAATGCATGGTTAAAATTGGGATAGTAAAAGTAACCATAAGGCGCACATATGATTTGACAAGCTACATCTCATTTTCTTTGAATGTGAAAGGTTGTCTAGCTATGACTTCACATGAGGTATTAAGAGCTTGATCACACCATGAGGTCTCTCTCATCATAGAATGCTTGTAAGGCATGCAAGTGCCTATGCAATCCCATGGCTGAACATGAGATGAGGACTTTGTCATCTACATATAAAAGAATAGGTTTCATCATCTAGGGCAATTGTGAGCCCACGCCCCCTAATAGAGAGAGAGAGAGAGAGAGAGAGAGAGAGAGACAGACAGAGAGAGGGGGGACTTTAATAGCATTTATGGAAGCCTACAAGATCTAAGCAAAAGGTTTACAACTTGAGAAAAAAGGCAGGATGCCTATAGCGCCTCCCAACTATCACAAAAAAAGGTAAGCAATCAAATGAGTTGAAAATGCAAGCATGTAAATATCACACGGTGAACACTAGACCTTAGTGATTTTTTTTGCACATGCTCCTTTTTAAGGGTTGTGAACTCTCTGTCAAGGCAATTGGGTTAAAAAGAAGATTAAGAATGGGATTGTGATAATTTCTCTTGGGTCCCATGTTAACTCCTTTGAGTGGTCATGGTGAGATTCTTGGTTTGCAATCCTCATATTCTATGACCCATTGGATGGCTCTAAACCCCTCTAAAAACGCAATAGAAAAGATATGTGGTTCCAAAACCTGATGGGGATTGAACACATGCTCCTAAATCTTAGCCTCATGCATATTACAAATCTTGCATACTTACATTCTCGATTCTCTCATGTGAGTGCCTTGTTTGTCCGAACTCCAACACAGACCCCTTGTGAGTCTTGTCAGACGATACTCTAATGTACCCTTAACACATCTGAAGTGTACATCATGTGCATTCTCAAGTGTCCCAAGCACAAGGAATTTTTCTTGGTATAGGCACACCCTCATGGGTAGGGTTTCTCATTGTCTATAAATGTAAGATAAATGTCATCTTGACATATTTTTTTTTCCCGGGAAAAAGATCCTTCTATTAGTTACAGAAAAAATGCCATAGAGGGCTAGTACAACCACAAAGGACTAAATACAGACTCGACTCATTTAAGGGCTTATCTTGATAATTTTGTGTGGTTGGTAGGCACATAATGCATGTGGTTGCCCGCAAGCTCCCCTTCACTAGTGCTTATTTTATATGAATTTCTGTGTCTGTGAACATAATGCCTGTGTAATCTGTGGATATCCCTGCTCATTTGGAAAGAGGTTTCTCACACTCACCTTAATTACCTTGGAGATAATGATGGAAGATATGACAATAACAGTAATCAGTTGAGAGAGTATGTATTAGTATATTTGCATCATACAAGACTATATGCATGAATCATTATTCTTGTAAATTGCTTTCATGTCAAAAAGGACTTATTGTTTGACCGAATATGAATTGGAACTTCAAATTGGAAAGGCAACATACACTTGCTCGAGTTTATAATTCTCAAGAAATACTGGAGTCCTTGGCTGATTTGAAACTGGCATCAGCTACTGATATCAGTCATATCATAGTTCTTAGGTTTTGCATGATGTGGCAAATTCGTAGCGAGCCATTTGCAGGTACTGAAGTCAATTTTGTTAACACGCACAGAGCAAAGAACATGCTCAGGAAGCTCATCAGACTTGTTCCCCTAATTCAGCAAAACTGGAAGAGTAAGTGCAAATCACAAAAACTTCTCTTTTGAAGCAAAAATAACAGTTATAATGTTAAAGAAACATGTTAAGCATGCAGAGAACTTCTGTATGTTGAACATATAACAAGGGGCGCTTCACAAAGGCCGCCTGCCCACAAAACCAGAGTGATGTGGCACTTCGAGATTGGGCACCCAGATTGGCGCGGCCACTCTGGCATGCCTTGTCTTGCCATGCTGGAGCCTGGCATACTTTGTCTCATCCAGCTGCAAGGCAAACCTGTCCGGCATCCCATGCCAGAAGCCCAAAATCACCCATCTTGCATACATCCAAAAAATATTCTTCTCATGGGAAAAGTTGTTAGTTTTTGGCCTGCCTTTGTGAAGGGCATGTGTACAGTAGAGACACTAGAGATCCCAAGTTTAATTGCTTTTTTTTTTAAATCCCAAGAAAAGATCTTTGCATTAGTTTAAAATACACTTCTACTCAAAAGTACATTAGACCCTCTATAAAGGTAAAATGTACAATGATTGATTGATTGATATATATATATATATATATATATAATTTTTTATTATTATTTTTTGGGGGGGCCCAAGGGGGGGAGGGGGGGGGGGGGGGGGGGGGGGCGGGGGTGATGCTGTTGTCCATTCATGGCTAGCTGTAGGATAAATCCTCCTCACGTAGCCACTCTCTCACATAATGATAGTGAACTTTGTCCTTGAGCTTCCCGGCAACAGCCACAACACTCCACTATTTGTGAGTTCAGGTGTAGCACCCTCCTGACTGGCATACAAGTCTACCAACAACCTTTTAACCCATTACAAACTCAACCTTGGTTGTGAAGATTCTCAGCTTCACAAGATGATGTTGCCACAGTAGGTTGCTTCTTGCTAAGCCATGAGACGGAAGAATCCCCTAACAAAAAACATTTACCACTGGTGGACTGTCTAGTGTCAAAGTCTTCCAACCCAAACTGAATCATTGTAACCACATGGCTGAAAATCATAGAACAATCCAAGTGATTGTGTGCCCTAGATGGCTTGCCAACGCTTGTACCTGGGCTGTGCATGAACTTACTCGACAAAGAAACACCATTAGATATGTATGGCCATGTTGCACAGATATATAAGAAATCCAACAAGCTCGCTATAACCAGTGGCATTAAATGGTTCACCAGAATCAAATCTACTTAGTCTCAAACCTGTGTCTCAACTGGAGTGGCAATAGCCTTGCAATCCTCCATGCAAAACCTCTTCAAAATCCCTCTAAGATACTTGGACTGAGACAAAATAATGCCATCTTCTTGCTGCATAAACTGACTGCATAAATAGTAATGCAACTAACCAAGATTTCATCTCTTCTACCAGCCCTTGTTCAACTCTCAAATGGAGCTGAAGGTTTACTCTCCTGTAGTGTACAAAACAACCATCTAGGGACTGTTTTTTCCTCTTCAATGGCTGTCCTTCTTCCCTTACAGCATCCCCTACATTTGTAGACATCTCAGGCTCATCCATGTGCTGATTTACATGACCATCTAACTTTCAGCCTGCTGTCCTGAATTTTCAGGAAGTGGCAGGGGCAAGAATGACCATAAACAATGTGTTGAGAGCTTGCAATAGCTTGCTTATCTGAAGTAGAGAGGCTGAAAATGATTTTCAGAAAACACACCATCCCTACTAGTGAAACCTTGTGTGTAGAGAGGTTATACAACCTGTAACCTTTACTCTCAGCACTGTAGCCCACAAAATTGCATTTTTTCCTTGTCATCAAGCTTGGTGCTCAACTCGTGAGGCACATGTGCATATGCCGTACTACCAAAGATACGGAAGTAATCCACCTTTGGCTTTTTGTTATACCAAGCCTCATAAGGCGTGATAGTCTTCAAAGCTTTAGTAGGGCATCTATTGCCTTAAGCCAAAACTTGTGTGGCAAACCTTCTTTGACCATACATCTAGCCATTTCCATCAAAGACTTGTTCTTTCTCTCAACCACACCGTGTGTAAGGCACCATGCATTGATGCTTGATCCCTCTATTCTGCATAAAAGCCTTGAAAACCTTTGACATGTATTCAGCCCCCTTATATGTGTACGACTTTATTTATTCTCAAAAGTGCTGAAAATGCAGAAAAACCTCAGATTTCTCCTTTATTGGATAAATAAGTAACTGAGCATGCATGATGTGGTTGTTTGTCATAGGTATCCAACCTATACAAACATTTACATAAAGTTCCAAAAGATACGGTCTGATGTCCTTTAGAAGGATCTTTGATGAGGCATTTCTCATCCTTGAATTCAACAACCAAACCCTGTTTGGCAATAGAAGAAACCGACACTAAATTCTTCTAAATTCCTGGAACATGTAACATATCTGACATGCAACTTTGTTTGCCATGGCAAGAATCAAAGTCACTTTGCCAACAACTTTGACAGGGTAGGATGAGTGGCCTGCACATGACACTCCCACCTCCAGAAGCAATCTCCATGCTGCTAAATACATCTCTCCTCGAGGTGATATGGCAGGTAGCACTACTATCCTGAGTGCTCATGATCTGAAGCACGGACATACATATCAAGAGAAGTAGATACATCATCCTTAATCTCTTCCATAATCAAGAAAGTCCAATTATCTTGCAAAAGATTGGTTGATTGCTCGTGCTTACTTTACGAGGCATCTGAAACTACATTACCAGACATTTTCTTCTCACTAGCAAGTCTTTCCCAACACTAACTAATGTAATGTCCTGGCTTATGACAGTAGTGACATTTCCCCGTCTTTTGGACTTACAAGCATCACCTTTCCTTGACAAATCCACCTAGAGGACTGCTACACATTTTCAGCCTTAGTGGATTGTTGCGCCCATCATGCCCACAAGATTTGGTTTTGCCCTTATCCTTAGCTGGAAATGCCAGATCTCCGCCATGGGTGCTTGAAAGATTAGCTCTTGTCTACTCTTCTTGCAAAAGCCATCCCACTAACTCATCAAAGCTGATGGGACTGGCACCTCCTCTCATCAAGAGATTGGGAGAGGTATGGAAATTGAGATAGGGATACATCCCTTCAAGAGTATCCCATGCATCTTTGGCTGTCCTGGATGACTGAATATGCAGAATGATAGACCTTTTCAATGACAAGGCTATCAAAGGCATTGCTTGTGCATCCTGAGAATCCCACCTTTGATCTGCATTAGGAGGTGGTACATCAGGTTCAACAATTGTACCAGAAGCTACTCTTTGAGAATTTGTGCTGGCACAAGGTGTAGCTGGTTGAATGGTGGTTGAGTGTGTGTCTTCACCAGACACAATACCCAACAACCCTTTAGCTACCAGCAAATTCCATAAGGAGAAGTTACTGCCACCAAGCTTATCCTCTTGCAACAAAACACCAAACACATCTAGTGCACCCTGTGCCATGTCTGTAACTACACCATTGAAATACTCTTGTGCAAGTACTAGTGCGCCAAAGATGTGCCAAATAGAAACTCTTTCCAAAAGAGTTGATGCACCAAAAGGCCAAAAATCTGCAGAGAGATACTGAAAAGCAAATGTACAAAAAAGCTTCTGAAAGTTTACCCGAATTGAGATTGAAGCTCTTGAATTCACGGATCAAGAGAAGATGACCTGCTGCAGGCTAAATTTCTAGCTTGCTGACATGGCTCATCCAGCGGCTTCTCCTTTGTCCAGCGCTGACAGAGGTTCCTCCCACTCCAACGGCTGTTGTTGCTTCTCCTTGGCAGCACTGTGAATAGATGGATGCGGCGGACTTCATGACGATGGAGCTATTGACAGACAAAACGGAACGACAACAGATAGAACGACAATACTATTGAATGGACGGCAACAAAACTGTCGATGAACGGACGAAACGACAAACGGAATGTCATCAACGGAAGTTTGTAGATGAAAGTTGACGGAATCTCTCTCTGTCGATGGAGATTACATACGTCGATAGAGACGGAATGCTGGACAGACGAAAATCCGGCGAATCTAATTATGTACGGACGAAAATCCGTGCAAGACGGAATTGTAGTGTACAGGCCTGGCTAGGGTTTCCTGCACACCAAGCTAAGGAGTGTGTGTGCAGAGAGAGAAGAGAAAGAGATAGAGAGAAAAAAACGACTGCGAGAGAGAGAGAAATGAAATGAAATGAAATGTTATATTAACGTCTTCAAAAGGCCATAATGACCTATGAGACCAAAAGTTACATCATGGTGGATCTGATACAATGTCTGGATAAAAAACCCCAGAAAATGAAAAATAAAGATGATACTACTGGCACCTAGAAAATGAAACTGGAACTGGAAGGTACACTATGGAGGTACCTCCATCTCATAATATGTGCCGCATCGGACACTGGCGGATCTCCTCAATATCCTCCTCAATATCCTCAATAGAGAGAGAGAGAGAGAGAGAGAGAGAGAGAGAGAGAGTGTCAAATGATTTGCACGACTCAATGATGTTGATTAATGTTATTCTAAGTACACCAAGTACATGCTTTTTTATAGGCTTGGTTGAGCTTTATCTTCGATTAAATTAAAGGCCTAAATCAAAGAAGATAATATCTACCTAAAAGGTGTTGACATCACTGCTTAGCTAAAAGGTTTAAGAAAGTGTTCCCATGTGTCCACGCTTACTCATAAGAATAGGGCAATACGAGGGTTATTTAGGAAGAACACATACACACATAAGCAGTGGACATAGATGTTCTACAAGTTTTCTGTAAACACCGAGATCTCATTGTTAACCTTGATAAAACCAAGGTCATGCTTTTCAACACTTCCGTCCCTACACATCCAGATTACGCTTCACATATAGGGGAGCCCCAGTGGAGATTGTCCCATCATGTGTACCTTGGAGCTACTTTTAGTGGCCCTCGCTTTACCATGACCACAACAACACACACTAGATATGCAGCTTTGGCCCTACTTGATCGAAGTTGCTTCCAGGCCCATTTCCAGGAGCCCAATACAAAGGGTTGGCTCTTTGACACCCTCATCACACTAGCCTTGATGTATGGAGCACCTTTTTGGGACCAGATCTATCAAAGCAGGATTGGCAGCATGTGGAGAGGCCTTGGGTCATGACGTTCTCTCGCATGATTCACAGCAAACCATCGCTTTCACATGCGATCATTCAGGTAAAATTCGATGTCGCCCCGATGGTGGTGGGACATACTCAGTCAGCTACCTCCATTGCATTAGCACGATGAGCCCCCACAGATACCCGAGGCTTGCCTTGGAGTCCTCATGACAACTCGCACTTGAGCATGGTACGCCCAAGTTTCCAGTTGGTTTTCAAGACACGGGCTCCGAATGGACCACCTCCCACCTCTTCAGTACAACCTGGACTCCCCTTTTCTCCAGCTCCCCCATGAGGACGTCAACCAAACTATCTGGTTTGACCTCCTTAGCCTCCACATACATAGTACATGGATTGCACCTTCGGAGCTCCCACCGAAGATGCACTTCTACAGAGATCATTTCCCTAGGCTCACAGAGGATAACTTCATCCAATGGCTAGGCTACCTGGGTATTCACATGTACATGCCAAACGGATTGCGATTGGCCAGCAACGGGCATCCTTCCACCAACTACAGGTGGAGACAAGGAGGACAGAACACATATTCAGAGATGGAGAGCTCATACAGAGACCTCAGGACGAGAGGATTTGCTGATTATGCCATATGGGGGTTTGAGACAGGAGCACAATACCTGTCACTGCCCAATGTACTATCAGATCTGCCAGGAAGAAACTGGTGATGGTCGCCTAGAAAGGAAGGAGGAGTGATGGCTATGGCCAACACTCTCTTAGGAGTGTATCTCTCTGTCTACGAAGCTCCAGTAGGAAGAGTCCCAGGCACCACAGGATACCTCAACTCCACCTCATCCCCAGGGAGTCAGTTGGGAGCGCAATTGTGTGCTTCGATGTGCCCGGCGTCCCCAACCCACGGGACACCAACCAAGATCCTCCCATCAGCTCCACATCCAGGACATGCTCCACCACCATCACACCACCTTCCCAAGTACCATGACAAAAGGGGACCTCTCAACCATACTCAGTAATCCCATGCTCGACATACTTGAGAGAGGTGTACCCTCTACTATTGGAGGATGATGTGCCCCACGTCTTCATATTCTCATGTACTCCATGATGAGAGTCTCTTGTACTAGTGCTTATACCCCATGTACTTCCCCATATCATTGTATCAGCCTCTACTTTCAGAGAGCTATGTTATTTGTACTTGTTTTTTCCATGATGAGACATACCATGGATAGCATTGTATCATTTTGGTCTCATAGCTCCATTGGGTCTTTAGGAGATGATTAATATAACTTTCTTTCTTCTTTCTTCTTTCTTATGTCTCTCTCTCTGCTGAGATGACCTGTGCGCCTCTGCTCTATGAGCACCCACCTGCATGCCTCTGCCCGCCTCCATGCGCACCTCTGTAGGCTGCCTCGCTGCCCTGTGCGCAGGCCACCTCGCTGCTCTGCTCCGCCCGCCGTTGTAGGCTGCCTCGCTACCCTGTGCGCAGGTCGCCGGCCCTTTTCCCACCCACCCTTGCTTGCTGCTCTGCTCTGTCCATTGCTGTAGGCTGCCTCGCTGCCCTGTGCGCAGGTCGCCGGCCCTTTTCCCACGCACTCTTGCTCAGGCCCCCAAGGCAACAACTAGTAGGGGAAAACATGTCTCAACCCTTGGAGGGGGAACAAGATGGTGAGACAACCTTTCACACCCCCACGAAGGCACCAAATGCCTACCGCAGAAGACTGAGGGAAGGAATCATGTCCCCTGGCTCACGAAGGATTACGAAGATGGCCCGACGAGATGAGGCCCTTTATGAGGAGATACAGCTTCACATAAGGAGAGAGATGAACACCATGTGACAGGAGCTTGAAAAGGAATAGACCGAGCAGATGCATGCCCAAAGGAAAGTGATATACGAAACACTGAAGGAAGAGATATATGTCCAATTGAAGGGAGAAATGTAAGCCCAAGTACGGGTTGAGATGGAATTAGCCCAAGCCTTGATGCACATGGAAATGAAAAAAGAGATGCAGAAATAGAAGGATGACATGCTCCGAGAGATTGGCACAACAGTTGCATCGTACGAAGGCGCTTTGAAGACATGTATGGCTGACCGCGAAAAAGACATCACAGAAATGCAAAACACTTTGGAATCATGTAAGGCAAAAGTGGCTGCAGGTGAGAAGGAAATGCATTCATGGGCTGAAATTGCTAGTGCCACAAAGAAACAAATTGAGGAAGTCAACCCATGGATTGAAGTAGTAAAAAAACAAAAGGATACACCAGTCAATAAAGTAGAGGTGATGAATGCTACATTGGAAGAGGAAGCCAAGAGACGGGCACGTGCCTTACATGTACGTGTAGTTGGGTGGGAAGATAAGGGAAATCCCCAAGAGGATGCAAAAGCTCTTGCAACAAAAATTGGAGCCACTGATGTACCCATTACCGGAGCATGGCGAGTAGGCAGAGATGAAACTAGGGCAAAGATATTGATCATCAGGTTTGGTGACTTGGAGAAGAAGGCCTTCCTCTCCAAAAGGATGGCCCTTAAGGGGGAAAAGATTTATTTGGATGAGGACCTTACACCAGCACAGATAGCACACCAAAAGGAACACATGCCGCGTGTGCTTGAGGCAAGGAAAGAGGGGAAATGGGCGGTATACAAAGATGGCCGAGTCATCATTACAGAGAGGAGGCCCGCTTGACGCTGCGTGGCCTATGAGACCTTGCGATTCACGGTGTGGAATTGCAATGGAGCCCTTAGAACAGATGCAAGATACTTTGAGGATACTTTCAGACACAGTGATATTGCTATGTATACGGAGACCCATCAGTGCACAAACAAGAGGCTTCCTGACGTACGGGATTATAGATGGGAATCAGTTTTCCACCCTCAGCCACGCACAGTGGGAGGTACCAGAGGATCTGGAGGAGTGGCAATACTTTACAGGGAGGAGCTTCATGACAAAATACATGTGGTACATAGAGATGCAGATGCGAGGTACATGTGGGTCCGAATATGCAAAGAGGGGCTCCGTGAGCTATATGTGGCGGTATGCTATTTTCCCCCAGCCCACTCCAGGTTTGCACCATCAGGAGAGTCGCCCTATATACCACTATATGATGATATCATGAGGTTTGCCAGCATGGAAGACATATTACTATTGGGAGACTTTAATGCACGTACAGGCACAGAGCAGACAGAGCTGTATGATACTCAAGAGGCTATGTACCGGGAGATCACGGCAGAGCATGTAGGGTTGCAGAGATCAACACAGGATGAGGGGGAGATTACAAATTATGGCAGGCATTTTCTCACACTCGGGAGTGCACATGGGTTGGTCATATACAATGGCTTATCGAGATGGTAAGGATCAGATGCCCTCACACACTGGAACTCTAAAGGGGGAGCAAGCACAGTGGACTACTTGATGGGATCTCCTTCATTTATACCTGATGTGCGGGGTTTCACGATTTCCAGTAGGCCCATTGGCATAGCAGCCGATCATGCATACCTGAGTTTCACACTAGTAGGTAGATCCCCGAGAGAGGCCAGCCACTCATCTACCTAGGTACCCGAGATATTAGTTTACACGTGAGACAGTTGGGGTTTACCGAGATGCAGTATCTGATGGCTTGTTCGCTTTAGACCCGCATAGCCAACTGGACGAGATCACGAGAGGATTGGCAGGTGTACTACATGCATCCGCCTCATATACGTTTCCCTGAACTATGACCCCTTCCACCCACCCCCGCAGCACTGCCCCACAAAACAATTGGTATGATGATGAGTGTCATGAGACACGAGCACAGCCACAGCATGAGATTGCCATTGGGTCTCACACGCATAGACAGGCCAGGATGATCTTTCGGCACCTTGTGCGGAGGAAGAAACGAGCCTATCTAGCTAAGCTAGAGGAGGAGATCTACCAACTCTTCCTGGGGAAGGACAGCAAGAGGGCATGGAAGATGTTTCAGGAGAGACAGCCTAGTACTCCGATTACAGAGGCATGGCATACTTATGCTAGAGTTCTATATGATGCACCAGGACAGCCCCCCACCCCCCCTCCACTGGGAGCTAGACTGGCTAGCAGCACCTTTTTTACTATGCGGATGGTGCTAGATGCGATAGTCAGGTTACAGCATGGAAAGGCACAGGATCATGATGAGCTAGTTGGAGAGCACTTCTCATATGCACGAGACACTTTGGCTCCGCTCATCGTACATGTGTTTAATTGTGCCATTTGTCAGGGTTTCCCGACACGCTGCACAGAGCATATCATTGTACCACTCTTTAAGAGTGGGGACCCCATGATACCGGGCAACTACAGGACGATCATGATTGGTCATTACTTGGTCAAACTATATGACTCTATACTGGAGTCGGAGCTGAGCCGATGGGCAGAGAGGCATGGTCATCGAGTACATGGACAGGCTGGCTTCACGACTGACACTTAAGGAACTTATTGAAGAGGGCAAGGCACAGAAGAGAAGGATATATTGCTGCTTTGTGGACTTCCGCAAAGCCTTCGATACCGTACCACGTGCCAGGCTTATGCACAGATTGCATGACATTGAGGTACCCGAGGATATGCAGTGGGGGATATATGCTTTCAGAGCCATTATTGCTCGGCATCGGACACGCCCACCTCGCTTCTACGACCTCTCCATTCTAGACAGCCCCATGGCGGAGATAATTGATCGAAGGAGAGCGCAACACTTCAACTAATCAGTATACATGGTTCTACCTGATATACATTTTTCAATATTTTCCAGTATTTTCTACTCAGTATCATCTCGGAGTCTTACAGTGCTGTACTTATAACTGTAGGAAAATCAATTTATTGTACTTTTTGGTCTCATTTAGTTGTTCTCTTTGATGAGACACCAACTTCAGATGTACTCTCAGTTTTGGTCTCATAGGCCATTATGGCCTCTTAGAGACGTTAATATATCATTTCATTTCATTTCTTCTTCTTTTTTCCCCTGAAATGGTGTTTTATATTATATGTAAAAATGTACATCAGCCACAGCTCTCGACAGAACCTATGGCCCCAAAAAAACCCCCACAAAAGATCCTCTAAAGGATCATGACCATGCAAACCTGTACACTAATAAGAAAGCCTCCTAGCCAAATAAGCATCCCAAATAAAAGCATCAAAGATGAGCCAGCCAAGCCGCCGTAGACCATAACGAAATAACATCTGCATCCAGTAGCTGAGCTGAGAGAAGAGAAGAAAACTATCAAAGCAGCAAACCGCGGATACGTAGAATGTGCCCATGTATTCCAGACAAGGAATCAAAGATGAACCCATTCCGTGTAGTCCAAATATGCCAAAGTCCTGTCCATCTAAGGAAATGGAATATCACAAGGTGACTGTCCGAAGTAATGACTTAAAGACAAATCCCAAATATCCACCGATGAGCCGAAACAGTAGACCTCTCTACTGCCTCTCCTAAACGCGAGAGACAAAAGACCAAATCTGACGGGCCACTAGACAACTCATGAACAGATGCATAACTGTTTCAGTGCATGTCGTGCAGAAGAAGCAAGAGGCCAATGTAATTTTACGACGGCTGAGCTGATCCCGTGTAGGTAACCCTCCCACCAACATCCTCCAAATGAAAACCTTACCTCGGTAAGGGAGTTTAGACTGCCAACCACGCATAAGAGTTTTCTGCCACCATGATTTAGACTTGTGCAAATCACACACCTTATTGGCCTTGGCTGAAACCCAATCTTTCTCTGATACGAGCTTATGATAGACCTGGTTAGCTGAAGTGATATCAAGTCACCAGATTTACATAGTGCCCAATCAAGCCAAGGCTGATTTGCAGATGGCCGAGGCAATGGAGTAAAAGGCTCAACTGCATGCATGATGTCAACCCATAGTGGCTGAAATGTCCGAGGAACCCTAAAGTGCTGCCGAATACCACGAAACGAATATGGCCTGTTAACGACCAGGTATCACAATTCTGGGATTCTAACCAAGCCTAACCTGACCATGCGGTTGAGTCGTATGCGTGAAGCATCTCTGTCCGGCCAAACAATGACACGCGACTCCACAAATGTTTCGAACTGCAAAGAGTTCAAAAGTAGTCTTTCATGACCAGGATCCCACCGAGCCAGTAGTAGAACTTCATGCCAAGAAAGGAGAATATGCGATAAATGTGAGATGAGCGAATACGGACAGAATGAGCCGCATTCACAATGTCCCACCATGAAGCCTGCACGCGTGTCCGTCCATGTGACAATCCCTCCAACTCAATCAAGTCACGAGCCATGAATACCCAAGGCTGCTCCTGCAAACACATATCCTAAAAAAGCGCCCACCTACGCGCCACCATATGCAAGCGGACATCCAGTAAAGCAGCCCCACCCATTCTTTTGGGCGTCGTAATGTGATTACAAGCTATCCATGTTTAACCCATAATATTTCCTTGCCTCTTCCACAACATAAACCGAATGGGAGCAACCAAACGGAGAAGAGATTTGTGCGTCCAAGGTAGCAAAGGCAAAAAATAGGAAATCATGCTAAGCATAATAACCCGAGCTACCTTAACCCTCACGTGCATAGGCCACCCTTGAGCTTTTCAATACACAAATTTATCCGAGATCCGAGCAGAAATCCAAGCAAGAAGCGCTTGGGGGTCCACATCCACACCCACCGGATACCCAAGATGACGAACAATGTCTCCTGGATGCACCACACGGCCTTGCCACCCTAATGCCTCAAGATCAAATTCCGTGCATACAATGAGGGCTGATTTTGTTGAATTTATTTTCAGCCCAGAAGCCAATGCAAAATTATTCCGTGCATACAATGAGGGCTGATTTTGTTGAATTTATTTTCAGCCCAGAAGCCAATGCAAAATTATTCCAAAAAGCCTCCATAGCTCTCCTATTGTTTAACTAAGAGATATATGGCTCTCAATCCACCTTAACCATCCCTTGCGAGAAGACAGAAGTAAAGAGTGTTCAATTGCTATCTTTTTGAAGAGTCGCTCCCCTACGCCTACGCACCTCATAATCTACATGCCAAATATATACATAGTTCTCTACGTTCTCTTAATCCATCTCTGAAGTAACTCTATATGCACCATATGCAATTAAACGCAAACCTATCTCATTTAACTCATTAATGTGAATCGCCAAAGTATTTGGGCAAGTAAAAATCCCTTCTCTATGAGCACAAGAAAATGGACTTTTATTTATCCTCATTGTAATGAGAGCATGCCAAGATGCCAAATTTTCTCTTGTTTGGTAAGTGTGGATGCTTGTATCATGTGTAATAAAAAGGTGGTTGCGGTTCCATAGAAAGTCTATGACCTGTTGTCCACAACATGTAGTCTAAGAGAGAGAGAGAGAGAGAGAGAGAGAGAGAGAGAGAGAGACCTTTAAAATACCAAACACATTACATAGCCTTATATATGTATGTGTGTGCACTTGCATGCGTGTGCTGACACGTGGACTAAAAACACTCCTAAGATTCAACCGAAAAGTAACGATTTCAATTCAAAGCAGACATTGTCATGTATGAGCTGTTTGCAAGGTTTCATGTGGATGTAAGTCTAATCTGTAGCCTGTGATTTCAGGTGGTCAGTCTAGTAAGGGCTCAGTTACTGTAGGGGAGCAGCCACCGGCGTTGGACGGATCGGCCACTCCATTGGCAGGCATCTCATCGGGCCACAACGAGGCCGGGAAGAACAAGATGCAGGTCCCGCTAGAGGAGAAAAGCGTGGTTAAAACTGAGGCGAAGGAAGCACCATTAACCAGCAAGAACTTCAAGTTGGGGAGTGCAACATCCAGTGCCACTAATATTGCTGCTAGTCTGTGCCTGCCAATTGCTTGCCATGAGGGAGATGTAAACCAACCACTTCACCATGCGATGCCATAGCATCTAGGCGAGATAACATAGGATGAGTGGCAATGGCAAAGAAAAGAGGGCTAAGAGGACAGCCTTGCCGGAGAGAACGGGTGAGAGAAATACCATCCGAAAGTCCTCCATTGAGCATAATCCACACGATAGAGCCAAAGCCAAGTAAATGCACCAAATTAGTCATTTTGGGACCAAAGCCCATGGCTGTCATTAACTGAGAAAGGAAAGACCAGCTGACATGATCAAAAGCTTTTTCAAGATCCAGCTGCACCATCACAATCTCTTGCTTCTTTGCCTTGGCATAATGCACTCCAATTTGAACATTAAGAATATTATGCAAAATATTCCCGCCATGCACAAATCCATATTGATATGGATGAATAAGAGTAGAAAGCACCTTCTGCAGAAATCTTTGTAAAGATTTTATACATAATACCCATAAGTGAGATCGGGCGCCATTGAGCCAAAGAAGTAGGCGAAGGGACTTTGGGCAACAAACGAAATATGCCCAACTTCCAATCGGCACACATATATCCCTCATCCCAAACCCTTTGACAAATAAGCGTCAAAGGCTCTGCAAGCTGATCAGCATATTTTCGGAAAAACTCATTTGTCAAACCATCCCAACCAGGGCTCTTTCCCATGGGAAGTTTGGAGAGACAGGCTTCCACTTCCCCTTGAGTAACAGGAGCATCAAGCTGAACCGCCACATCAGGGTCAACTTGATATCGTACTTCAGCAAACAATGCCTCTATACAAAAACAGCATGTGGCTCTTCTTGAGTCGCTTTTAAAGGGCTTGCATGCGTTCATGTTTACTGACTCTATGGATGCTGAAGTTGTGGATGCCATAGAATGGCCGAAAAAGGAGCTATCAGGGGTGCAGGAAGCACAATATGTTCGCTTTAAACTACTTGCACGTCTTGATGCTTTGCGGGATGCTAACTGTCAATCTCATCGCTTCTATGATAAGTTGCATCAAAAACATATGTGTGAGAATATTGTTAGGCTGATGGATGCCCAAGGCAACCTTGTTACTCAACCTTCTGAGGCTATTCAGCATTGCATCAGATTTTATGAGGATTTGCTTGCTCCTCGAGAGGATGTCTCGCTGGCTATCCTGGCTGCAAGGGAGTCATTAGCAAGACCATAATGCCGCACTAATTTCCGAGTGTTGGTAAGGAACACCAGCCAAGCATGATAATCAGCCATGGACACTCTTGTGGAGAAATGTCGTATCAACTGACGCATATAAACATCAAAAACTTCATGCTCCAAAAAAGTGTGATTTAAGCGCAAAGGCAAGCGTCCCAACAAGCCTTTATATGCATCCACATAGACCATTTCAAACACAAGCAGCCAATGATCCGAGAAAACATGTTGCTAATCAACCATCATAGTAAGAACCTCTGGCAAAAAGAGATCTTGATGTAAAATATACATCCTATCCAATCTAGCATAAGTGCCCCGAAACTGTTGTGAGGCATAAGTGTAACCCCTTTCATCTGGATGCAACCAAGACCACATGTCTTGTTTTAGCGACCTTGCTGCAAAAGCTTCCCACGCCATTCTCTCCGGGCCATCCATTACAGAATGAGGCGATGTGGCTTGCTCCCTCGAGACACACATATTAAAGTCTCCCTTCACAAAGCCAGGATGAGAGATTGAAAGAGCACACAAGTCATTCCACACAGCAAACGGCGTGCACGAGCATTATTTGGAGCATACACCCCTAACAACCATAAAGGCGTATCATCCCAAACAATCTGTATCACTAGAAATCTTCCATGAACATATTGAATCACAAGAGAAGGCTGAAACTGTGAACGAACAGCAAACATAACACCTGACTGCGAAGCAGTATGTCCGTTGTAGAAAACATGAAACCCTTATATACATAGGCTTTGCCAGCCAACTTATGCTGCTTATGTTCAACTGCACACAAAACATCCCAACCATGACAAAAAGTTGTACGCCAAAGCCTGAACTGCTTTTGGCGCGAAGAAATACCCTTTACATTCCATTGTACAATTTTCATAAGCCTTCCCAGAAAAGGAATCAACAAGGCCGTGTACTAGGCCCACGACAATCTGCCAAATCACGAACCTTTTGAAGCATTGCATTTTTAGACATGGTATTTGTGATCTCAGACTGCCCTTGGAGTTCCCAAGCACGTGCCGAAGGGTAATGACCATCCCATGGCGAGATGACTTCACCCTTCGAACCAAACACAAGAGGCAATTGTTGTTGTGCTTCTTTTGTTAGGCGACTTCTAATAGGATAGCGTTCTACTCTATCAACCCCAAGAGCCCCTGTACCCTAAGAAAGTTGGCCTCCCGGTCTGTTGCTGGGCACCTGAACCCAAAGGGCGACGAGCATATGTATGTAAGGGCCCCTGATGAGTACACAAAGGCCCCCGCCAAACAGCATCTGAGAAATCCCCCCGTAGGGCAACAAATCGTGTCTTTTTACCACGTACTTCCACCCATGGCTGCTCAACCTCATTCTGAACATCCACATGTACATCCATGTGTTGGGCATCATGTAAAGGAGCATCATGCTCATCTTCCACGGGCAACTGCCCATCAACGATATCCTCGGTAGCAACAACTTGTTCTTTCTTATTAGGACATTCGGAGACAAAGTGGCCCATCTCACCACATTTGAAACAGTGGCCAGCAAATGTATCCCACCTCAATTCATACATTAAAGGTTGCAGCCCAGCCATATTGACATGCAAATGCAGGAGGAAGGGGGCCGAGTTTTGAGTTGACCACATCAGTCTGCCAGGGGTGTCCTCTCGCCCCGTTTCTTTTTCTCTTCTTTGCGGAGGCTATGAGCATGTATCTGACAGCAGAGGAGGTTGATTTGAGAGGACTCCAGCTCCCAGTCAGGGGGGAGGACCTGCTCGATGCTGAGTTTGCTGATGACACAGGTTTATTTTTGCATGGCCAGGAGGCCAATCTTCAGCGGGCAGAGCAGTCACTCCAGGTTTTTAGTGTAGCTTCGGGAGCATTGATCAATTGGCGCAAGACAGTGGCCTTTTAGATCAGTAGCGCTCCCACTCCGGCATGGAGCCCAGACGTGCCCACTGCTGGGCAATCGGCTGTGTGTCCTCCCAAGTAGTCCCTCTAAAGAAGTCAATAATCTATCTCTGAGTGGACTCCCTGCCAGTTGGGCGTCTACTCCTGATAATCGACTCTCTGAGCCTGCGGATCTCCAGGAGATAAAAACCCAAGCATCGCTGATCACAATAGTCCATGACTCTAGCCAGTGGTCCAAATCCCTCTCTGAAAAGGCAATGGTAGCGCCCTCGAATCTCATAATATGTTGTGCAGCGACAAATGTAGTGCTCCTCCGTCTCTGGCTCTATCCAACAAATCTGACAAATCCTGTCCCCTGGAGGTATGCCTCTAAATCTACCTGTCTCTATCTCTAACTGATGTGAAGAAGTGCGGATCTGCCCAATGGCGCACCTCAATCCATGAGACAAATGGGTATCCATGTAGCTCGGTCTAAGTATAAAGCCATCCTCAGTGGTGCGGAGAAGATGATCTCTATAGAAAGCCATCTTCGTCCCCAACTCCTGTGAGGGTTCTAGCCATGTCCTCCTAGTGTCCAACTGAATGAGGTCCTGTCTGATGACTACTAATCTCAGAATGTGTCAAGGTGAGAGAGGGTGCCTCCAGAGAGTACTGGAAGGGTGGAAGTCTGTCTAAACTGAACCCGTGGAGCTCAAACCAGGATGCTATCTGCGCATACCAATATGAAGTGTCTCCCTCCATGGCTAGCTGATGAGAGGACTCTAAAGCAAGTCGTGCATACCGGTGTCGGGGAAGCTCCCAGGTGCTATGAATGAAGGACACTGATCTGGCAAGAGCCTCGACTACGATCGGTGGTGCTCCCATCTCGGCTCCGATAACCTCATGGGGTACCGACGCCCTAGCCCGAGAGAGAGAGAGAGAGAGAGAGAGAGAGAGAGAGAGAGAGAGAGAGAGAGAGAGAGACTGGCCTCTTGCTTCTTCTGCACGACATGCACTGAAACAGTTATGCATCTGTTCATGAGTTGTCCAGTGGCCCGTGAGATTTGGTCTTTTGTCTCTCGCGTTTGGGAGGCGGTAGAGAGGTCTACTGTTTCGGCTCATCAGTGGATATTTGGGATTTGTCCTCAAGTCATTACTTCGGACAGTCACCTTGTGATATTCCATTTCCTTAGATGGACAGGACTTTGGCATATTTGGACTACACGGAATGGGTTCTTTGATTCCTTGTCTGGAATACATGGGCACATTCTACGTATCCGCGGTTTGCTGCTTTGGTAGTTTTCTTCTCTTCTCTCATCTCAGCTACTGGATGCAGATGTTATTTCGTTATGGTCTACGGCGGCTCGGCTGGCTCATCTTTGATGCTTTTATCTGGGATGCTTATTTGGCTAGGAGGCTTTCTTATTAGTGTACAGGTTTGCATGGTCATGATCCTTTAGAGGATCTTTTGTGGGGGGGTTTTCTGGGGCCATAGGTTCTGTGTGAGCCATGTGGCTGATGTATTTTTTTACATATAATATAAAACACCATTTCACGAAAAAAAGAAAAAAAAGAAAAAAACAAGAAAAAAGAGAGAAATGAAATGAAATGATATGATATATTAATGTCTTCAGAAGGCCAAAATGACCTATGAGACCAAAAAGGTTACAACAATTGGTGGATCTGATACAATGTCTGTGTAAGAAAAGCTAAAAACAACTAAACAACTAACTGAAACTGAAACAACTATGAGGAAAAGTATGGTACTAGGAGCTCCTAATGGATAACATCTGGGAGGAAAACTCCAGCAACAAAGGTAAGCATCATACACATCACTATCCAAAGATGTCTCTCATCGGTCGATGGCGGATATCCTCAATGTCCTCCATGGTGAGTACTCTGACTGGACATCTCCCATGCCGTGCTAGTATGGTCCCGATCCTCTGTTGTAGTCTCCGCCGGTGTCGAGATGGGCCTCTCATCTTGGGGCGCTTGGACCACCCCAGCTCTATAGCCCGATCAATCAGTGTACCTCTGGTGCGGCTATACTCTGGGGCTAGCTGCAATGCCTGCTGGCCTGACTGCTCAATCTCTAGTCGAAAGAAGTCTGTAATCTGCCTCTGTAGGTGTCTCTCCCTCTCTGATCCCCTCCCTCTCAAGAGACCCTCTCTATGTCTACGAAGCTCCAGCAAGTATAATCCGAGGCATCTCTGATCCTGGTATCTCATGACTCTAGAAAGTGGTCCGAAACCCTCTCTAAACAGGCAGTGAAAACGGCCTCGTATCTCATAATATACTGGACAGTGACATATGTAATGTAACTATGTCTCTGGCTCCATCTGGCATAGCTGACAAATCCTGGCCTCAGCTGGTACTCCTCTGAATCTGCCAGTCTCAATCTCTAGCTGGTGTGAGGATGTGCGCATCTGACCAATAGCACACCGTACCCCATGAGAAAGATGAGTATCCATGTAGCTAGGTCTAATCACAAACCCATCCTGCGTGAGCTGGAGAAGATGATCTCTATAGAAAGCCATCTTCGTACCAAGCTCGTGTGTCGGCTGTATCCATGTCCTCCTAGTGTCCAGCTGAATCAAGTCCTGCCTGATAAGTCTGGTAATCTCTGCCCATGTGAGAGAGAGGGAGGGTGCATCCAAGGAGTACTGAAACTCCTGCTCAAGAATAGATGCATATAATCTAGCCAATGTGTGACCAATCATGATGGTACGATAATTCCCACGAAGCATGGGATCCCCTGACTTGAAGATAGGCACAATCGTGGACATATTCCAAGTCTCAGGAAAACCCTCACACATGGCTCGGTTAAACATCATAGCAATAAGCTCTGCAAGCATATCTCTGGCATGAATAAAGTGTTCTGCTACCAAACCATCATGATCATATGCTCTCCCAGTCCTCATCCTGTCAATATCTTTCCTTACCATCTCAGCAGTAAAGAAAGCACATGTCTCTGGGCATGGCTCCGATGGGTCTGGCAGGGGCGGCTGTCCTGCTGCTGTGTACAGGGATGCTGCATACTCACCCCAAATCTCTGTGGAGGTAATGGCTGGTGATGGTGAATGCTCATGGAATAGTCTCCATGCCTCGCCTGAGTCCTGACTCATAAATAACTGATACAAATCCCTCTCTAACTGAGCAAGATAAGCCCTCTTCTTCCGTCGCACTAGGTGCCGGAAGGTAATCTGTGACTGTCTATGAGTGGTAACACCCATGAGCACCTCTCTCTGTAATTTGATCCTCATCATACCAACTGTTCTGGGGCATGTTCCCAGATCTTCTCCGTGTAGGCTGACTATGGGGATATGCCTCTGATGCTACAGCATGAAGCGTCTCTATCAACATCTGAGTGAGCTCATCTAATGGCCGTCCCGGCTCCTCGGCACATAAGCGTCTGTATATCTCATCCGTGTACACGGTGTCAGTCTCCCTCGTAAAGGTATAACGAGTGTGTGTGGAGACCTGTCCCAATGGAGCGGTGCTGAACTGAAATGTGAGTGAAGGACAAGATAGCATGATCCACTGCTATTCCAACCGGCCTAGTGCCTACCATAAAATCCTAAAAAGAGGGAATGAGACCGGGCTGAGCCATAACATAGTCCACTGTACTAGCACCATGCCTATGTGGAAAGCTAGTGAAACCGCCCGATGTCGGGAATCTCTGTAGGCGATTCAGGATGGCCAATCCATGTGCAGTCCCCATGTCTATCAAATACCGCCCATACACTGTATGTTCCTCATCCTGTGAGAGTCTAGATAGGGCCATATCCCTAACATCAAGCTACCTCAACATCTCCTCTGAGGTATCATAAAATACTGTCTGGTTATGGGCGGTCCTGGCATTGAAGTCCCCAGGAGAATGATGTCACCATCCCTAGAGAACTCCCAAATGTCATCCCCATGTCTATCAAATACCGCCCATACACTGTATGTTCCTCATCCAGTGAGAGTCTAGATAGGCCCATAACCCTAACATCAAGCTCCCTCAACATCTCCTCTGAGGTATCATAAAATACTGTCTGGTTATGTGTGGATGAGTGGGCTTGTGGCCATGGGGGCATGGTCGGTATCTTGGTGGGCACGACCTTTTCAGATCGCGCTCTGGTTATTTTGTCCTTAGAGGACCCTTGGAGGCAAGACAGGCACATGAGCTCTAGGATTCCGGACAGCCTCATACACGACCCAAGATCAGCAATAGATATGGGCAGGACTGGACTTTATTTCAGGCTCTACCGCATGCACCCTGGATGTGGGCCTTGGTAAGATCAGCAGTTTTTTTGCAGGAGGCAGCCCAAAGCAGATTGGTGGGATTTCGTGGGTAGGAAAGGAGTCTGAGGAGGGGTCTTAATTCTCTTCAGTGGCTTTAGGAAAGTTCCGTAGATAGCCCTTGGATTGAGAGTCAGCTTGCAGCCGCCCGCACGGAGATCAAATCCATCGAGGAGAGGAGGGTGGAGTATAGGTAACATGCCTAAGCTTCCTTTTGGACCCAAGCCAGTGACAAAGTCACAAGGGATTTCTTAGAGATAGCCGGCCCCCACAAAAGGAGAGATGGTATTCACAAGTTGCATGGCCAGGATGGAGCTATTGTTCCCTGATCCCCCCCATGTGAGAGCCATCACCATGGATTTTTTTTTAATCTCTTCTCACTGGTGCCCCATTATCCTCACACGTGATGGACGCGCACGAGAGGGTCTAGCGTCACGAGAGAGGTGGTTCCCCCTTCTTGTTGACTCCATCCCCCTTCTTATTGACTCCATTCACTGCATAGGAGCTGGCGGAGGCATTGACGGCTTTTCCTAGGAGAAAATGCCCGAGGGTAGACGAGCGTCTAGTCTCTTTCTTTCTTCGACATTGGGACCTCATGGAAGGCGGCCTTCGTGTTGCCGTCACTGAGATTATGATCACAGGTGCCATGCCAGAGAGGCTTTCAGAGGGTTTGATACACTTGATTCCTAAGGAGGGTGGTGACAGCTTGGAGATCCAGCACCCATCGCTCTTCTTGGGACCGCCTACAAGATTTTGCCCAAGGCCATCAGCAGGAGACTTCAGCCTTTTCTCCCTGACTTGATCCATGACACTCAGACAGGTTTTGTTCAAGATCGAGTATTCTGGACATCTTTACCTTCTGGGAGGCAACAGCTTCGGCCAGGATGCGGCAATAGGACCTCATGGTGCTTCTCCTGGACTTTGAGAAACCTTATGATAGGGTTGATTGGAGCTTTCTGGAGAGCATGATGAGCCGGATGGGATTCCCTGTGGAGTAGATCTATGGTTTTTCAAGACTTTACTCAGCCTCTCACAGTCAGGTTCTCATTCAGGGAGCCTGTGGAGACAGATTCCCCCTCCCCCACTCGGTCCGACAGGACTGCCCTTTGGCACCTTATCTTTTCTTATTCGTCGTTGAGGCCATGAGACCGGGCTACATGAATCGCATCTCCCCCTCCGTACTTAGGAGGAGCTGTTGGACTCGGAGTTTGCAAATGACACAGCAGCTTACCTATCAAGAGATGTGGGGAATCTCCAAAGATTCGCTTGGGCGATCGAGATCTTTTGTCGCGCATTAGCGGCGAAGATCCTCTGGCACAAGTCATGTGGCTTCTAGGTAGGCTCTACACCCGCCCTGAATTGGCGCCCAGTTGAGGCTTTCCAGTGGATCCCGAGAGGCACTCTAGTTCTCTATCTTGGATGTCATGTGGACATCAATATCTCCCCAGAGCAACAACTCACCCCTCTTCTTCTAAGCATTCGGATGAACCTTTTGTACTAGAGTTCCACGAGGCTCTCCCTAGCTGGTAGAGTGGTGGCGGCGAATCAGGTCCTTCTTGCCACCATGTGGTACATTACTTCTTGTTGGGCCTTCTCCCGAGCATGCATTGGTCAGGTACGATGGTTGATCCGGAACTTCTTACGGGCCGGTAGTGACGGGAGACCCGCCAAGGCCAAGGTGGCATGGAGAGTGATCATTCAGCCGCGACGTAGAGGGAGCCTAGGCATCATTGACGCTGCTATTCAGAGTCGCGCCCTCTTGGGAAAGCTGATTGTTAGAGGACTCCTTCCCAGCAGTGAGCCTTGGAAGGACTTCCTCTTGGCCCGGATTTCAGCCCGCGCCCCGAGTCTAAGAGGCCCTTGGCTGTAGAGTACCAGATGGATCTTCACAGAGATGTGAGCCCGCAGATTTACCCTTGCCTTTGAGGAAAGATTTGCAACCAGTCTACCCCGAGATGGGGATCACCTCAAGCCAGCCCTTAAGCAGCTAGCTGCAGTTGCCTTAGAGGAGCGTCTTCAGCAGCCTTTGATATGGAACCCCTTGATCCGGTTACCCAATGGCCACATGTTTGGGGGCCAACCTCATGTTTCATGGGACACATTGAGCTTAGGACCTGCCAAGTCCCTTGGAGATTGGCTTGCACACAGGCAATTACCCCCGAAGGTTTAGGAGAGGCTTCACACGGATCCGGGGTACAAAGAAAGAAAGAAAGAAAGATTTTATGAACGTCTTCCAAAAGACTGAACTCGGCCTATAAGACAAATCAGTGTACCTGTGTGGGGTATCCTCTGTCATCCCAACAAAATGAAAAAGTACTGAACTAAAAAGCTGAATCTGGGTGTGCAATAAGTACAATGAGTGGGGGAGGGGATCGAGCTCTACTACTAGGAGAATGCAAAGCTATATGCATGGAGTATACAATCATGATATGCAACCTAGCTAGCTCCATCCTGTACCATACTGGGGGTATAAAATGTTATACATCAACGAAGGGGGTGTCCACAGCTCCCTGAAGAACATGCCTGAGTTTGCTCTGAAGCGAGTCAGTCGCTCCGCACCCTCTCTGTGAAACTGAGCTCTCATCTCTGTCATTTCTCTCTGGTATAGGTGTGGTGTCCGAAAGCCAGATGTCCTCTGTCTTCTACGGGCTCTAAGTGTGTCTGCTCTCTGGAGAGTAATTCCCTACCGTGTAGGGGCTGGGAGTGGGATGGATCTCTGAAAAAATGTAGTAATCTGTGTCTGTCGTCCCCCCTCTGGAGTTGTCTGAGCCTGTAATGATGTCTCTCTGTGACGCTGTATGTCTAGAATGAATCTCCCCAGTATGCGCTGGTCTATTGCCTCAAAGATCTGGCGTAAGGAATGTGGCTCTCTAAATAAAATGGGATATCTCTCTCTGATGGCTGTATATGCTCTGCATCTGCATACATAATGCTCCTCACTCTCCACCTCCTCTCTGCACAATCTGCATACCCTCTCCTCTCAGGAGATCCGTGCTACTCTGCCAGTCTCGATCTCCAATCGATGTGATAAGACTCTAAGCTGACCAATAGCTACTCGGGAGCCGTGTGGTAAAAAGCCCTCCATGTATCTAGGCCTCTATATAAATCCATCATCAGTGATACGCATGAAGTGATCTCTGTAGTACAGCATCTTCGGTGGAAGAGGCTGTGTAGGCGATATCCATGTCTCTCGTGTATAGAGCTGCCATAGGTCTTGTCTCAATACTCTGTTCCTCTCACTATGAGAGAGACGGATATGTGGTGCATCCCTGTCATACTGGAATGGTGGTAGATGATCCCTGTCTAGGCCATGCTGTGAGAACCAATGTGTGACCTGTGCATACCATGATCCTATGTCTCTTGCCTCAGCCAGCTGTCTAGATGGCTCAAAAGCTCTATATGACAATCTGTCCTGTGGCATCTCTCTGAATCTGTCTAGCAGGCATACAGTCTAGAATATGGCCTCTAGGAGGCGCAGCAAACTCTGCTCGAATAATGTCATGAGGTACTAACGATTTGCTCCGTATCATGCGTGCCATCATGAGGGCTTGTGGTCTCTCTATCTGTGTCCACCAATGGGTAGCAAGGCCTGGCGCCCATACCGCTCCTCCATACATCAGTGCCGATGTGACTAATGTGTCAAATAGCCACTCCTTCGTCCGGGGCTCCTAAAAATGCGCCTGGTGGCAGTCTCTCTAGCATAGCCAATGCCGCATATCCCCGTGTCAATCTAGCTCTGGCTGCTGAACCCATGGTGAAGCGCATGGCTGCTGCAGAGAAGGTAACCACTAGGTACACGTATGATGTCACCACCTCCACCTGGCGTCCTGCGAGAGTGAATGTCAGCTGACTCCTGCCCTGTCTCGATGTATGAAAGACCATAACCTTGGTTTTCCCAAGGTTCATAGTAAGACCCTCCGTGTGCAAAAATCATCGAGTGCATGTAGATGCTGCTGTAGACCACCTGAAGACTCAGACACTAATACAATATCATCAGCATAAAGCATAATATGTACTGAGGTACCTGCTAGATCAACTCCATCTCCGCCTCCCCGTGTAATGAAGTCAGCTACCTCATCAATGTATAACCCGAATAGCGTGGGGGAAAGTGGGCATCCTTGCTTCACACCAATGGTGCTAGCAATAGTCTCGGACATACCTCTTGGTCATCTAACTCGCCCAAACACCTGCTCATATAATGCATAGATGCCCCATGTCATATCTGCTGGTATGCCAAGAGACTGCAGGCGCTGAAAGAGCCTCTCTCGTGCATAGTTGCCAGGCGTTTCAGAAACAGCAGGTATGAAACGGGTTTCATACGTTTTGAAACGTTTCATAAAAGGTAAGAAACGGGTACAAAAAGGTTTCATACAAAATAAAAAAACCTGTATATTTTTTACTTGAAATATACAAAAGAAAAAACTGTTGACATAACTTATAAGAGACCACATTGAATTCATTTCAATAAAAACAAAATACATGTAAGATATGATGATATCACAAATCACGTGGGTGATCACTGATGACTAAACAGAAATCAAAAGGATCACCACGTGGGTGATGAGTCATGACTCAAAATCCAAGATCAAAATAAATAACATGTTCAAAGTTCAAACTAAATAACATGTCCAAATAAAATGATACTGGCAGCTGCTAGCTACTATCTGCATCCTCATGCTCATCCTCATCTGCATCTTCTGCCTCTGCAGCCTCACTCTCAAGGTCACTGCCGGTAGCCGAGTCCTCAAATGCCTCATCCTCTAGAGATGCAGGTGCACCACTAGTACTAGCCTCTCGAGAAGATCGTGTAGTGCGAGCCGGAGCCATGATCTCCTCATAGAGCATAGAATAGATGTCTCTCCTCCTGAGGAATGTCGGGAATCTCCTTGCACTTCATAATATCAATCTTATTTGGATTCACTTGGCGAGGCTCAATGGGATGACCCTTTTGTTCTAGCAATCGGAGATTGCAATGACAAAAGACAAGCCTCTCCAATTGTGCTGAGGAGAGTCTATTTCTCTTTTTCGTGTGAAAAAGAGCCCATATACTCCAGTTTCTCTCACAAGGCCCTGAACTGCAATCCTGTGAGAGAACTCTGAATGCAATCCGTCTCTACATTGTACAAAAAAGAATGTTAAGTTAGAGTCAAAAAGAGAGCAGCATTTGAATGTAGATTTTGAAAGAGTAGGACTCAGGAGACAAAGATACAAGATTCAAGAATCAAGAAACCTTACCAAGTTGGGTGTCCCAATACCGTATTTCTCCCACCAAGACACTGTCTCCAACTGTGTCTCCCTGAGCAATGCAGTAGCTCGCCCAAACATATGGCTACCGTTGCGGTAAATGAGAAGCTCATCCTCGAGCTTTCTCATAAGCTGTATATCACCTCCCACTCCCACCAACTTGGTAATGTACTTGACCCATCCTGACTCTAGCTCCTCATTGAGGTATTGCTCCTCATTCCTCCAAAGGGGATGCAAAATATGCATGATGTATGAAAGGAAACGTTTTTTAAGGTTTTTAAAATATGCATGATGTATGAAACGCGTTTCATAAAGGACGAAACGTTTCGAAACGTTTCGTACGTTTCGAAACGTTTCGAACCTGTATGAAACGCGTTTCTATGCAACTGTGCTCTCGTGCTAGTGTGTCAAATGCCTTGCGGAAATCCACAAAGCAGCAATAGAGCTTTCTCTTCCTCACTCTGGCCTGATCAATCATACATCTCAAAGTGAATACATGGTCAGTGGTAGAGAACTCTCCTGAAGCCTGCCTGCCCTGATGAGCGTAAACCTGCTCGCTCAGCATATAAGCTAAGCTCTTGCTCCAACACTGCACCATAGAGTTTGGCCAACACGTGGCCAACCATAACCGTCCTGTAGTTGCTCGGATCGAGCATATCCCCTGTTTTGTGGATCGGCACAATGGTGTGCATCGTCCACTCCACAGGCAAACCCTCTGCTAGAGAGTGGATGACACCTACCCCAGACCCGACCCCCCCCCCCCCCCTCTGTGGCTCGGACTGTTTACTTGGCATGATATTAATCTGGCGATCCACAAAGCAGATGAGGGCAGTGGTTTGCTCACTTTTTCTATTGGTCCCCATAGCAGATTAGAGAGATCCGAGCTCCCCTTGCAGGATTTCAGTAGATGCACCTTACAGTGGCTGAGGGTGATTGGATTTCAGTCACGTGAGTGGCACATAGACCCCCCGCCAACCAAGGTGGCTAGGGAGAGATTCTGGCGACTATGGATATGGGAGAGCCAACCTCTCACGCGCCTCCAGTGGGACCCGAGAGTGTGGACTTGGCATGATCCCACTGATCGGTAGGAGACTCTGGATCCCCCCTTTTTTGCATATACAACGGGCTAGGCCACAAGATTCAAATGCCAGAGATTGATGGCACCCCAACAGCAACAATACATTGGCAGTCACAAGGCCTCTCCCAGCATTTCCTCTCAGATTTTTGGAAGACTCTGGAACAGTTTTCGGCCTTGAAAGATCACCGTCTTTCTTTGGCTGATGGCACACAGGAGCTTGGCGTTTGGCACGTGGTTGGCCATTGGAAGTCGACCAGCAGCTTGCACGAGGTGCGGCCACCCCTGGGAGTCTCAGCGACACTATCTTTGGGATTGCCCGAAGGCTCAGCAGGTTTGGCAGCGGATTCTCCGCATCTTCACGATGGATAAGGCCTCGACCCAAATCATTATATCATAGTTACCAAGGGATGGGGACGGGGACGGGGACGGGGGACGGGGGACGGGGACAGGGACGGCTAAAGGCAGGGAATGGGGACGGGGGGGTGGGGATGGTGTAGTGAGTAGGAGAGGGTGAAGAGGAAGGTGATGGACCGTGGAGTAGGAGAGGGAGATAGTGGAGAGGAAAGCTTGAGTAGGAGAGGGAGATCGTGGAGAGGAACTCAAGTCTTGGAAGGCTTGAGTAGAAGAGGAGTGGCTCCAAGCCCATTATATAGTTGTGTTGCTCTCTCTCTCTCTCTCTCTCTCTCTCTCTCTCAAATGGCCAGTGTTAACGGCTAGTAGCCGTTTATTTGAAAAACAAATGCCTGAAGATTTAGCTGTTGCAACCGTCCCCGTCCCCGTCCCCTGCAGACAACGTCCCCCCGTTCCCACAGGGGGAACACCCGTCCCCTGGTCACGTCCCCTCCGTCCCGTCCCCCTAGCCGTCCCCAGCCCGGTGTGCAGGTCTCTCTGCTCGGGACGGCATTCCCACGTCCCACGTGGGCGTCCCTCCGTCCCCCTGTCACTATGCATTATATGGGGCACCGTCGCATGGGCCACACAGGCTGAGGTTGCCAAAGCTTATTAGGAGGATGGTGGGAGGCTAGCCCTTCAAGTTTCTCACCTACGCATTTCGGCAGTACCAGTGATAGCCCCATCTGCTGACCCCACTAGAGACCAGGTTCATGTCAGAGATGGGAGATTTGCAGTAGCATTGCTACCTGGCACATGTAGCGAGCTAGATGCAACGAAGGCATCGAGGATACCCACACTCCGCCAAAACGGAGTCCATCAGGAGTATTTGGCTCAACATGATCATACAATAAATAGAGTCCATGTGTCTTGTATTCACAATTCACTCATGAGAGTCATATCTAAGGCACGTTGAGAGGAGCTCACCAAACAACTAAAGGGCCTAAGCCTAGTATAGATATAAAGAGGATCTCATACCATATAGATGGAGAGAGAAAAGGCTAGTATAGTTTCTTATCTTATATACATGGTGTTGACTATGTTTGTTTTCTATTTTTTTGACACTACTACCATATCCTCCTACATCCATATGAGCCACAATGCCTCACAAGAGAGTTAAGCATCCAGATTTGTATACAACCTCTATCAAAGAGAGAGCCATAAAAGGTTTCTTCTTGCTAATAATCCAGCAAATCAATCTAAAACCAAGCATGAAATAATAATCTACCATTAAACATAGTGTCCGAGTCACTAATAGTCTAAGTCACAAACCCACAAGGAGTCTTCATGTAATGTAGGTGATGACATGAGCTAGTGTCCCTTGGATATAGCAAAGCACTAAAATACCAACAACAAAGGTGATGTATGGGCTAGTCTTACACAAGAAACCACAAGCCATGTCTCCTTTAGTAGTGGTGAAGAATCTTCTACAAGGTGGTCAATGGGGGAAGTTGCAAGGTGGCTCTGACTGCATGCAGAAGCGGTGCGAAGCTTTCTTGAGGCTCTAGCGGCCAGGCCCTTTTCTCAAAGATAGAGGTGGTGATCCCACTTGGCATTACAAACCACCTGTGTGGTTATCACCCCCCCCCCTCTCCCCTTGTATGAGATAGCCTTCTCCTCATAGAGCAGCCAGCCGGAGGGGAAGTGCATCTCTCTCCACTTTGATTATTTGATCCCCGCCCTGTCCATGAGGCGAGGTTGTATCGAGCCCTGAGTGGTTGTATTTAGCCCATCGTGATTGATGTGAGAAATCAGTGGCTTGTAAGACTTAGAAATGTCTCTAAGTTGAGAAAAAGAGGTCTAACAAGTACTTATGCTCATATCAATACCTAATGGTGATTATCCATGGCATTACTAGAAGAGCTTGAACTCAACATTTTGGTTTGGTCAAAATACTACAAAGAATGCATTGAATCACAAGGGTAAAGGCATTCAAAGTTAGAAGTTCATGTATGCAAGAGGTGTAAGAGAGCTCATGAGCATTGTTCTTCACCTTGAAAACCATCATGTAACCTTGGCATTGTGGTTCTGGATTTCATTATCCTTTGTGGACATTGAATCATTGTGGTCAAGGTCGGCATGTTTTTGAACTACACATTTTTTCTTTATGTGGTCAAGGGATTGAGAATGAGTGGACTTGGGGCATGCTTTGAAATGCCTAAATCCACTAGCACTCAAGAAGCAAAGCCCTATTTTGCACACACAACTATTATTAGCTCCTTGGGCTATATTTTGAATAGAATTCTCAAAAAATACTCATGTCATAAATATGGGAGCTGCATGCATGAGGGGGGAGATCGCACCCAATCTTGTGTCGATGGTGATGTTTACTTTATTCCATGCTTTTATGTTATGCTTTAATCTTGTCAATTTGATTTAAGTCTATGCTTTGTCCTTTTAACGTTCATGTGAGCTTGATTAATTCTTCAAGAGGTACTAGAGATTCGTGACAGTAGCAATATCACAGATTTGGGAACCACTCAAGGAGAAGAATTTTTGGAGAAAAATTGAAGGCATAAATTTTAAAGAAAGCTTTTTAAGCAAAGGAGGCCAAGAAAATTTATTTTGGGAATTACTAAAGTTTCAACAAATCAAAGGAGAATTTTCACGGGGAAAAGGAAGGCCTGCAAAAGCCTACAGGGATACAAGTGCTTTGGACAAAGAGAGGAGCTCACAAAAACCCAGATGGTAAAGAAAGCAAAGCTATGGAAACCTTTGGGCAAAAGGTTGAATGGTTTATGGGAATTTTGTGGACCATTGGATGAAGATTTGGATCAAGGGCAAGGGTTTTATGTCACCTTTTTCATAAGACCACCTCTGTTCAAACTAAAAACCACCCTTCTTCTCTCAAAAGCACTTTCTTAATCTTCCATTCCTGAAGGATCAAGAAGCATGGATGCAATCAGCAAGTCAACAGCAACAACACTCTATTCTCAGAATTGCGAATGCCGTAAGCTTGAGGATTTTGCAGATTTGAGGGAGCCATGTGAATAATATTAGATGTGTAATCAACCCATTAAGTGGTGCATTGTGGTCATAGAAGAGGAGGCGACAATATTCTTCTTACTCTCCTCCATGCCACCTCATTATGATCAAGTGCTAGGTGTCCTTGCAAATCAATCAAATTTGACACTTGTTTCTGTAGCAGCATCTCTTGTGATGGAAGAGACCAGAGTTGTGGCAGCTAAGGGTCCAAGCAATTGAGAAGGTGTCAACATCCAAGGGTCTACTTCAGAGACTTTCTCAGCTGAGGAGACAAAGAAGAATATAAATAAAGCCCCAAGTCTTGCTATTACTACAAGAAAAAGGGGCATTTAATGAAGGACTTCTTTAAGTGGAAGGAAGATCCGGAGAAATTGTAGGGATCAAAGGAGGCTGAGGACAACACTAACTTAGCTTCTATCGACTCCCGAGTCCCACTATGCCTTCTAACAGATTTTTACTTTGTGTTTGTTGTGTACATTCTCACTTGATGAGAGTACACACCGTGAGCCGTGCATGCTGGTTGCTAAAACAAGAGGGGGAATGTTGTAAATATAGCTTTATCAACCTTAGTGGAGCGCAACATTAGTCTTCATAGGCTATTAGCCTAAGGTACATTATTTGGGGTGTAGATAAGAAGAGGAGGTGGTATGGCCACATGGGTGAAACTAGCTGGCATCCTAGATATAGGGGCACATGTGGGGGAGGCCTTGGAGCATTTATGAGAGCCCATGAGCTGGAGTAGGCGCCTCCTCTTGTGCATGTATCTGTATAGGAAGACTCTTGTTTATTCACACATTTGAGGCTTGTATAGGGATAGGTGTTGCTCTAATAAAACAATAAGCTTAGTGCTTGGCTCTTTGTGAGCTTATCACACTTGGTCTCCTGTGTTTAGTGATTCTCTAATCATGTTTAGTCTTTCTTGTTAAGCTCTAGCTCTAACCAACACAAAATATCAAGCATGGGGCTAATGAGTATGGCCAAGAGTCCTCCCTCAGCTGCATCATGTGAAAAGGTAGCTTGATGGTGATGGAGCATGTCCTAGATCTGGAGCTAAAGAGGGGATCGTGGCCAACGTCTCGGATCGTGGCCAACGACATATGTAATGCTTGTGTCTAAACCGTCTATGTGGCATAATCGGCAAATCCTTCCTAGTTCTCCGTATGCGCTCCTTGGTTCTGAAGACGTGCTCAGCTCTCCCTGTCTCCACTTTGAGGCAGTGGGATGAAGGTGTCTTCCCACCACCTTTGGATAGAGACTGGAAGAACAGAGGGCATACCACAAAAGGTGCAGATGTGCAGACTACACAAGACCAGGGAGGCAGAGACTCAGGAGCACTACCTGTTCAGATGCCGGGTGTATTGAGATACCCGGGGGTTTCATTGTCTCGTTAGGGAAGGGTTTGGCCCTTTCACTTGGCCACTTCTCAGGACATCCAGCCACTGTTTGTTGCAACTAGAATGGGTGGGTGCCGCTTTCTGAAGAAGCGCATTGAAAACTTTTGGTTGCCTCAGGGAGAACTACTGAAGGACAGTAAAAGGCCCCAAGGACTCCATCACCACTTCGAATGTTAAAACCCACTGAAGACTTAAAAACCAAAAGCAATATCACATGTAAGGCTTGACATTTTTTAATTTACCTGTATTGTCAAACCAAGGTCAAAAATGCACAGTTTGAACCTTTCGAGAAAAGCTTCCACTCCTTTTCTTGCAAGATAGCTGAAACGATGCATATCCAAGTCTACTTCAAGGTAGTTTTCACCCTAATAGAACAAACCGAAAATCAATAAGTTTAGCGTGAAGCTAACCAAAACTACTGTTATGTCTCCACTGAAGCAGGTGCGCGCGCGCACACACACAGGTATAAATGTGTGTATATATACTTGATAATGCACACATAATCACATTTATGAATCTGTGTACATACACACACATCTCTCTCTCTCTCTCTCTCTCTCTCTCTCTCTCTCTCCCTTGGTAACCCCCTCCTCCTACCAGGGGGTAGCTCCATTTGTTCATATGGCTCGGATTTGACATTCCCATCTCATACCTCTAGTCTTTGTTTTCTGTTGTAGCATGATGAGATTACACGGACACTATTGTATCACTTTTGGTCTCATAGACCCATTGGGTCTTTTGAAGACATTTAATATATTTTTCTTTCTACATCTATTGGGGCATGCTGCTCCTCTCATGTTCCATGTTCCTGGCATTCCATGATGAGATTCAATGGACAGTTTTGTATCACCCCACTAAGATAGCTTTGTTTTGTTTCTATTTGATTTCCCGTTCCATGATGAGACATGCCATGGACATTATTGTATCACTTTGGTCTCACAGACCCATTGGGTCTTTAGTAGACCCTTAATATATCTTTCCCGCATTGCCCTCTGGACGAGATTATGAGAGGATTGGCAGGGGTACTACGTGCATCTGCCTCATATGTGTTTCCCTGCACTATGATGATGAGTGTCGTGAGACACGGGCACAGCTACAGCGTGAGATTGCCATTGGCAATCACACACATAGACAGGCCAAGATGATCTTTCGGCGCCTTGAGCGGAGGAAGAAACAAGCCTACCTAGCTAAGTTACAGGAGGAGATCTACCAACTCGGGCATGGAAGATGTTTCAGGAGAGACAGCTTGGTACTCCGATTACTGAACCTGAGGCATGGCATGCTTATGCTAGAGAGCTATATGATGCACCAGGACAGCCCCCCACCCCCCCTCCACTGGGGAGCTAGACCGGCTAGCAGCACCTTTTTTACCATGCGGATGGTGCTAGATGCGATAGACACGTTACATAATGGAAAGGCATACGATCATGATGGGCTAGTTGGAGAGCATTTCTCATATGCGCGTGATACTTTGGCTCCGCTGATTGTACATGTGTTTAATTGTGCCATTTGTGAGGGTTTCCCAACAAGCTCGACAGAGCATATCATTGTACCAATCTTCAAGAGTGGCGACCCCATGGTACCAAGCAACTACAGGACGATCATGATTGGTCATTACTTGGCCAAACTATATGGCTCTATATTGGAGTCGGAGCTGAGCCGCTGGGCACACAGGCATGGTCATCAAGCACAGGGACAGGCCGGCTTCAGGAGAGGATTTACTACCTTGGATCACATACTGACACTTCGGGCACTTATTGAAGAGGGCATGGCACAGAAGAGAAGGATATACTGCTGCTTTGTGGACTTCCGCAAAGCCTTTGATACCGTACCACGTCCCAGGCTTAAGCACACATTGCATGACATTGAGGTACCTGAGGATATGCAGTGGGGGATATATGATTTGTATCAGTCTGTGAGACAGAGTCCAAGCTCCAGGCGGACTATCCGATGTGGTGACCAGCACGATAGGGGTGAAGCAGGGATACCCGCTATCACCCACCCTCTTTGGACTGTACATTGATGTGGTCTCCCATTATGTAGACAGATTGGGAGGACCAAGGGCTTGCTTGGTAGGGGTGTTGATACCCATCTTGTTATATGCAAATGATATTGTTCTAATCTCAAACTCTCCAGAGGGATTACAAAGACATCTGGATGCATTACAGGCATTCTATGCGGATAGAGATCTGACAGTGAACCTTGGGAAAACCAAGGTTATGGTGTTTAACACCGCACAAGCATGAGTGATGAGATCGGAGCCTCAATTCACTTTCCGGGGGGAGCCGTCAATTCATATGTCTATTTGGGAGTTACTTTCACAGGACCACGTTTCTCCCTAAAGGAGGCAGCAGCAGCTAGATTAGCTCGAGATGCAGCCTTGGGGGCACTTGAGAGGCAGTGTGCACACACAATTTCAAGAGCCGCACACCAAATTGTCGCTATTTGATACACTTGTCACACCGACCCTCCTATACAGAGCTCCAATTTGGGGGCCCAGCATACGTCACGGATCGCAAAGAGGGACGCATAAGTCATGACTCATGAGGGATGGAGGCATATGGAGAGACCATTGATTATGATGATTGCCCGCATGATTCGGAGCAAATCATCAGTACCACATGAGATTGTTCAGGCTGAGCTGGGTGCCACACCAGGCCCTATTCCAGGCAGTTACCTTTTTACAGTGGCTATGGGAGCTCCCTCAGTAGAGGTACTCCCAATTAGCACAGCCCTATGGACGAGATTACGAGAGGATTGGCAAAGGGCGGGTGGGCATAGGCCTATGGACAAGATTACGAGAGGATTCGCAAGTGTACTACATGCATCCCCCTCATATGCGTTTCCCTGCACTATGACCCCCACCGTCCCCCCACCGTCCCCGTCCCCCCCCCCCCCCCCCCGGGCGCCCCATGCCCCGCACAGCACTACCCCACAGAACAATTGGTATGATGATGAGTGTCGCGAGACACGGGCACAGCTACAGCGTGAGATTGCCATTGGGACTCACACACATAGACAGGCCAAGATGATCTTCCGGTGCCTTGTGCGGAGGAAGAAACAAGCCTACGGTAAGTTAAAGGAGAAGATCTAACAACTCTTCCCGGGGAAGGACAGCAAGAGGACATGGAAGATGTTTCAAGAGAGACAACTTGGTACTCCGATTACTGCACCTGAGGCATGGCATGCTTATGCTAGAGAGCTGTATAATGCACCAGGACAACCCCCCACCCCCCCTCCACTGGGAGCTAGACCGGCTAGAAGCACCTTTTTTACTATGCGCATGGTGCTAGATGCGATAGACACGTTACATAATGGAAAGGCACAAGATCATGATGGGCTAGTTGGAGAGCACTTCTCATATGCGCGTGATACTTTGGCTCCGCTGATTGTACATGTGTTTAATCGTGCCATTTGTGAGGGTTTCCCGGCAAGCTCGACAGAGCATACCATTGTACCACTCTTTTAAGAGTGGGGACCCCATGGTACCAGGCAACTACAAGACGATCATGATTGGTCATTACTTGGCCAAACTATTTGGCTCTAAATTGGAGTCGGAGCTAAGCCGCTGGAGAGAGAGGCATGGTCACCGAACACAAGGACAGGCCGACTTTAGGAGAGGATTTACCACCTTGGATCACATACTGACACTTCGGGCACTTACTGAAGAGGGCAGGGCACAGAAGAGAAGGATATAATGCTGCTTTGTGGACTTACGCAAAGCCTTCGATACCGTACCACGTGCCAGGCTTATGCACACATTGCATGACATTGGTACCTGACGATATGCAATGGGGGGTATATGATTTGTATGAGTCTGTGACATGTATAGTCCGAGCTCCACGCAGACTATCGGATATGGTGACCAGCACGATAGGGGTGAAGCAGGGATGCCCGCTATCACCCACCCTCTTTGGGTTGTACATGGATGTGGTCTCCGATTATGTAGACAGATTGGGAGGCCCAAGGACATGCCTGGCAGGGGTGTTGATACCCATCTTGTTATATGCAGATGATATTGTTCTAATCTCAGACCCTCCGAAGGGATTACAAAGACATTTGGAAGCATTACAGGCATTCTATGCAGATAGAGATCTGACAGTGAACCTTGGAAAAACCAAGGTTATGGTGTTTAACACCACACAAGCATGGGTAACAAGATCAAAGTATCAGTTCACTTTCCGAGGAGAGCCGGTTGAGTACATCAAGTCATATGTCTATTTCGGAGTTACTTTCACAGGACCACGTTTCCCCCTAAAGGAGGCAGCATCAGCTAGATTAGCTCAAGGGCATGCAGCCTTGGGGGTACTTGTAGAAAATATGAAAGCAAGAGCAGACAATAAATGAAACAAGAACACAAATGAAAGACAAAGAGTTACCTTGAGATGAGTGTAGACAAGACACAAGATTGATGCTTTCATTGATGTGACACCCACAATATATAGGTGAGAAGTACAAGATTGAGTAGACTGACTTATGGGATAAATGTAGAGGTGCCACATGGCACTAGACTCAAGACACAAAGACTCAACTGAAACTAGACTAGAGAAATAGTACACCTAGTGTGCACTTATTTCCAACACCCTCCTTAAGTGGACACTAGGAGGAAGACAAAAGGACAAGACTATAACATGACAAAAGATAAAACCAAGACAGAGAGACTAGATAAGGATTGAGAGACAAGCTAGAAGACAAGATGGACAAGACTAGAAGACAGACATAAAGACTGATAGACTGAGAGACAAGACATGAGAGACAAAAGATCCTGAGACACCCCTCCTCAAGTGATATCCTCATATGGGTCCACAAGGGTAGCGACAAGAGTGGATCATAGACAGACAGAGAGAGAAACAATCAGCCAGTAGAGTGGTCCCACAGAGAGAGAGACTTTCAGATAGACATGAGAGAGACTGACAGATAGAAGATAAATGGGGACATAGACAAAAAATGCCAAGAGAATGTGGGTAGCTAATCCACAAAAGAGAGGCATATAGACTGATAGATAGAGTGTCAAAGACATGTGACAGGATAGACACACAGGATAGACACATAGACAGAGAGACTGACTAATTGTAGATAGATAGAGAGATGGACCTTGATAGATAATCCCTCCTCAAGGGCAATCCTCCTGCTAGAGTGGGTAATGCAGGGGTGCCTCTTGGATAGGGACAAGATAAGTCCATGTAGACAAATAGACATGATATTACCCCATGATCTACATCATTGGTGACCAATGGTGGTAGATAGCATGAAAAACATAGATAATTATGAGAGAGATGGGAAGGTCTTACCAGATTTGGCAGTGTCTAATACCGTACAAGATAGAGAAGTAAATGAAATTCAGAATTGAGATTTTTTATTTTTTTTTTAAGAGAGAGTAGACTGAAAAATGGAACACAACATACACGTGATTTCTGCTTTAAATTTGCTGCTGCAGGTTTGGCTGGTCCAATGGACAGCTAACCCACATGTGAAGATGAAGAGGAAATGGGAAATAACAAAGGGGGAAATGCCCTTTGCACAGATGTTGCAAATCAGGTCCAAAATCAGCATTGGACGAGCTGATGTCGAGAAGACCAGAGATCCAAAAATGACGAGTTGTTGCATGAGTTGAATGTCCAGGGGGTCCACGGCTTGAGAAGATATGTTGATGAAGAAGAGAGTGCGGGGGTAGCTGCTGCATGTGCAATACTAGAGGACAGGCCGCCGGCAGTAGAGAGAGAGAAGGTAGAGATGCATGGGCCTGACATGGGCAGGCAGATCTGAAATTGTGCCTTGAGCTGCTGCTGTAGAGGTTGCCGCTATGTGAAAAAACGAAGGGGAAGATCAGGGCAGCGATGAGGGTGGGGGCAGCACGGGCTGCACCTAGAGAGATGCCATCGAGAGAAAGAGTCGCCGAGCTGAAGGAAAAGATTCGCACCATAATGAAGAGCCTTATGCTGATGGAGTAGATGAAGAACATCGTCAGGAAGAAACAGGAACCCTTCAACTGAAGTATGGCGAGGCAGAACTGATGGAAAACAGGGGCGGTGTTGGAAACATTGCCGCCCACTCTGAGCAGCTCCAACTTGAAGTCAGCAGAGGTTATGGACGAGGTGCTCTAGCATGGAAGGCCGTTGATGAGCAAACTGGAAGAGGTGTCGGCCACGTAGTAGTCCAAGATCGGATCAGGGTCGGAAGCTAGCACGAGCACAGCATGGAGAAGCAGAGTGGAGATCAGGACTGAACAGACTGAGAGAAGACCCATGGTCGTGTACCCATAGTCGATTCGCACGATGGTGATGCCCTGCGTGTTGAGGGCGGGGAAAGTGGCCCCAGCAGCTACGCCCAGGGCGATCAGAATTTCTGTGCGGGCAGAATAATGGCGACCAGCATCAGGGGCAAACAGAAGCAGCCCTTTTTAGAAATATGGCGGGCAGAAAAAAAAAACGCAGCTATGGCTGCACAGCAGACTGAGGATAGGGTGAGGGGAGAAACGGGTAGATCCAGCAGAAAATGGCGAGGATGAGGGGAGCAGAAAATGGCAAGGATGAGGGGAGCCAGGATAAACTGCTCTGATACCATGTAGAAAATATGAAAGCAAGAGCAGACAATAAATGAAACAAGAACACAAATGAAAGACAAAGAGTTACCTTGAGATGAGTGTAGACAAGACACAAGATTGATGCTTTCATTGATGTGACACCCACAATATATAGGTGAGAAGTACAAGATTGAGTAGACTGACTTATGGGATAAATGTAGAGGTGCCACATGGCACTAGACTCAAGACACAAAGACTCAACTGAAACTACACTAGAGAAATAGTACACCTAGTGTGCACTTATTTCCAACAGTACTTGAGCGGCAGTGTGCACACATCCAAGTTCAAGAGCTGCGCACCAAATTGTGGCTATTTCATACACTTGTCACACCGACCCTCCTATACGGAGCTCCAATTTGGGCCCAGCATACATCCCAGATCTTAGAGAGGGACGGATGAGGGATGGAGGCATATGGAGAGACCACTGATTATGATGATTGCCCGCATGATTCGGAGCAAATCATCGGTACCACATGAGATTGTTCAGGCTGAGTTGGGTGCCGCACCAATAGTGACCAAGGCCGTATTCTAGGCAATTACCGTTTTACAGCAACTTTGGGAGCTCCCTCAATAGAGGTACTCCCGATTGGCATCGACCTCATCCATACAGTTGGCAGAGGATGGAGATACTCATTGCTAGTATGCTCAGATGAGATCATGGTTTGGCCTACATGGTTTGTGGATAGAGGCACTCCCACCCTTTCAGTACAACTTGGATTGTCCATTTTTTGATCTCACCCGCTCAGAGCAGAACCGCATGATTTCGATGGATAACGTCAAAGTGGACACACAGGGGACATGGACTAGTACCCTTGAGCCCTTAGGCACAAAAATGGCTCATTACAAGAGCCATTTTCTGCACCTCTCACTAGATAATTTTATCACCCGCCTGGCGTACATGGATGTGTACACCTATCACATGGGATATGTTGTGCCATTGGACAGATCCGGACCTCATCACACTAGCTGCAGATTGAGACAGGGCGATATGTGCATCAGATCTCGGATGACCGCATTTGTCAGCTATGCTACTATGAAGCAGAGACAGAGGAGCACTACATTTGCAAATGCATAGTCTATTATGAGATCCGAGGTAGATATCGCTGCCTCTTCCGAGAGGGTTTTGGGCCGTTACGCTAGGTCATGGATTTTGAGGATCAGAGATGCCTAGGATTGTTCCTACTTGAGCTCAGGAGACACAGAGAGACCCTCTTGGCAGACAGGAGACCGAGCCATGATGTACCTAGACAGAGGATCTTGACAGATTTCTTCAGCACCAGCACCCCAACCCACACACCTCCTGATACCTCCTCCATCGGGCCATCAAGACACCAGCCACGCTCCCAAGGAGTCACCATTCATACAGCAGTCGTCTTATGTAGTGCTCGTCGGCCATGCCCATCGGGATCCCAATCACGGCATCCTCACAATCGCCAGATCAGAGCCATTACTGCTCGGCATCGGAGGCGACTACCTCGCTTCTACGACCTCTCCATTCTAGATAGCCCCATGGCGGAGATATTTGATCTAAGGAGAGGGCATCACTTCAACTGATCAGCATACATGGATCTACTTGATATACATTTTCCAGTATTTTCTACTCAGTATCATCTAGGAGTCTCACTTACAGTTCTTATAACTGTAAGATAGTCAGTTTATTGTACTTTTCAGTTTCATTTGGTTGTTCTCTTTGATGAGACACCAACTTCAGATGTACTCTCAGTTTTGGTCTCATGGGCCATTATGGCCTCTTAGAGACGTTAATATATCATTTCATTTCATTTCTCTCTCTCTCCTCCATTGAGGGCTGATGCTACTCTCATGTTTCATGTTCCTGGTATCCCATGATGAGATTTCCATGGACAGTTTTGTACCACTCTAGTGAGATAGTTTTGTTTTGTTTCTATTTTATTTTTCGTTCCATGATGAGATATGCCATAGATAGTTTTGTTTTGTTTCTATTTTATTTTTCGTTCCATGATGAGACATGCCATGGACATTATTGTATATCACTTTGATCTCATAGGCCCATTGGGTCTTGAATAGATACTTGATCTTTTTTTTTTCCATAATAAGGAGTTTAATTAAAGAAACAATGTACAAAGGCCATTGGCCTACATAAAGCTTAAGTAAGAAAGTGGGGCCACAAGGCCAACATGCTAGAGTGAAGAAGTGCCCTCAACCCCTATAAAACAGATAGAGCCATCGTGCAAACCAGCCTCATCCGTGGAAGGGCTGAATTCTGTGTAATGACTTGTGCCGATACCATAGAGGAAATTTTCCACGTCAAAATCCCGCGCACTCATCCAATATGTCCTTGAATCCCAAACTGAGAGTCAAAGAGAAAGGCATTCCTGGTCATCCAAATATGCCAAAGACCTGACCATCTGAAAATTTGATATAAAGTCAGCTGATCCTCCTCAATTGAAACATTAGGGATGCAACCAAATATCCATTGACGTCGAGTAACACGAGCCTGTAATGGCGAGCCATATTCGAGAAATGAAGTCCCAAATCTGTCTCGTAACTCAGCAATACATAAACAAATGCTGACAAGTTTCAAGATTTGTAGTACAAAAAACACAATGACCAAAAGCTATCTTGCAACATCAAAGCTGGTCCCCCAGATGAAGCCCACCCACCAAGACTCTCCAAATGAAAACCTTTCCTTGATACGGAATCTTGGAATGCCAGCCCCTCATCAATGCATCTTTCCACCAGCTTGTACTGCGATGTATTTTCCAAACTTTGTTAGCTTTCATTGAAACCCAGCTCTTATCTTTCACCAACATGTGATAAATCGCATTCACCAAACGGGTGGTGAGATCATGTGGTTTCTTGAGCATCCAATCTTCCCATGGATACAAGGCATTCAAAACCGGAATGCTACCAAAAGACCTGATTTTCTCATGAATCAATGCCCATAAGCCACCATACCCTCTAGGCACTCGAAAAAAATGCGAGCACCAAAACCCATCGCTTGCACAAGCACTGATAAAAAGGACCAGCTAACCGTTAGCAATCATCTCCTGTTTGTACCATAATCCTCAGTAGGGAGTGAGGGCCATTGTTGTGGGTGTCCCACCAGTGTAGGAGTTTCTCCATTTTTCCTCATTGTCCATATTTTCCCAGTTTTGCTAGTCGTGGGGGGACTGTATATGCTAGCCGACTTGATCTATTGCTCGCCGACTGATTATTTGCTGGCCGACTTGATCTGGTGTTAGCCGACTGGCTTTTATGCAGGCCAACTGGATATTATCCAGTCGTGGGCCCATTCAAGGGCTGTCGGCCCAGTTCCTACTGGCCAACTGGCAGCCCCTACATGTATATATAGCACTTCATCCCCCACACCAGTTTTGTACCGGATTCAGGTGTATATAGCAAAGTTTATATAGCCTTCTCCTCTCTTGCATTTCTGTACTTTCTGCTCTCAGTACTTTGTCTCATTTCCGCTGCCCATTTTGACATGGTACCAGAGCCCCAGGTGGCTTGAAGATTCAGAGACAATGAGAGCATTCGGGAATGCTTTGTTTGATAGTGATTGGAGTATTTCTGGGCTGTACGGGATGTGGAGAAGAAGGTAGAAGGCAGCATCATTGCTGGACAGCCACCTTGCATTTATTTGCAGCCTCGTCTTCATATTTGCTTTCCCACGCACCCTCCCTTCACAAGACCAAGTAAACCCCCGAGATGGCAGATTTGCTCAAGATGGCAGAGACCCTCCCGACGTTCCCGGTGGACCAACAACTGGATGGCAACAACTATGGCATTTGGAAGGTAATGATGGAGTCTATCTTGGAGTGTTATGATTTGCCTGATTTCATTGTGATTGGAGTTCAGGATCTTTCACTATCCACCAAGAAAGAGCGGGAGGCTCAAGCACACTTGTGGGATCGTGTCAACACCTGTGTGCATTCTTTCATTTTCCTGAATTGCACACCCCAAGTGATCAATCATATCAACCCGAGATTTGTTACAGGATCTTCAAAGGCAAACACCTCACATCTTTATTGGTGACAAATCCACTATCCCGATTCACAGTGAGGACAGGTTGGAGATCGGTCCCGATGGCAGAGGCGGAAAGAACTCCTCCCAAGTTCTTTATGTTCCATCTCTTCGCTTTCATGTTTTGTCAATGCATGAGGTCTGCAAGACTAGCATGCAGGTGGAGTTTGATGAGCATTTTGTTGCTATCCGGGACAAAGCAATAGGCCAGGTTGTTTGGGAAGGCAGAGTGGAGAATGGGATTTACAAACTCTCAGCACTCTCTTCTCTTACAAGTACTCAACTCGGTGATTTGTGGCATTTCCGTTTTGGCCACTTGAATGTGGATACCCTGCGACGGGCTTTTCGGGATGGCTTACCAGATGTTGGAAGCAAGCACAGACATTGCAGTTCTTGCATTTGTAGGAAGCAGCATAGGGAGTCTTTTCCGAAGCAGGCTACTAGGCAGGCTTTGAAAACACTAGAGTTGGTACACACTGACTTGTGTGGACCTATGCAGGCTACTAGGCGGGCTTTGAAACCACTGGAGTTGGTACACACTGACTTGTGTGGACCTATGCATACCCCATCTTTGGGAGGTTCTTTGTATTTCATGCTGCTTGTGGATGATTGTAGCAGGTTCACATGGGTGTATTTTCTTTCACAGAAGGACCAAGCCTTTGCTCGGTTAAGCATTGGTATGTTATGGTGGAAAAGGAGTCTCGATTGGATTGCAGGTGAAGATTGTTTGGGCTGACAAAGGAGGGGAGTTTTCTTATAATGCTTTTGTGCGGAGCATGGCATCAAGCGGGAGCTGGCCAATGTAGGATCGCCTTCAGAGAATGAAGTAGTTGAACGAACGAAAAGGACTGTGGTGGAGATGGTGAGGACGATGTTGAAGCATCGTGATCTTCCTCGTCCACTTTGGGGAGAGGCTATGGCTACGCATACCCTCAACAACTCTCCCACGACTTCAATGCCTAAGATGACTCCATTTGAGATGTGCCACAGTAGCAACAGGAAGCTCTGCGTTCTGTTCGGATACCAAAGTGGTTGTTGGATACAATTCGAGAGTCAGGTGTTACAAAGTATCCCTCCAAGTGGACCACGGACGATGGACCTCGAAGATCGCATTGATAAAAGTCAATCAAACGAGCTTTTACATGTGAACTATGCATTGATGTCTCGTATCATTCGGGACAAAGAGCCTACTTAACGAAGCTCTTTCCCAGGAGACTTGGAGGAAAGCCATGCAAGTGGAACTTGAAGCCATAGAGAAGAATAGAACTTGGGAGTTGGTTCCGAGGCCGTCAAAACGGACAGTCGTTGGTGTCAAGTGGGTCTACAAGACCAAGTATACGCCCGATGGGTCGGTGGACAAGCACAAGGCCAGGCTTGTGGCCAAGGGCTATGCTCAGCAGCCTGGAATCGACTATGAGGACACATTTGCATCGACAGCTAGCATGACCACGATTCAGACAGTTCTTGCCGTTGCCTCTTCTCAGCAATGACTGGTGTACCAAATGGATGTGAAATATGTGGTCCTGAATGGTGACTTGCAGGAGGAGGTGTATGTTGAGCAACCTCCAGGCTTTGAGGTTCCAGGATCAAAAGGTATGGTTTACAAGTTACAAAAGGCCTTGTATGGTCTTAAACAATCTCCCAGGGCTTGGAACCAGAAGATTGATTCTTTCTTTCTGAGAAAAGGTTTCCAAAGATCACTCGCAGATCCAAACTTGTATCTCTTTCAGAAACGCGGTATGGTCACCTTGATTATCCTCTATGTGGATGATCTTATTCCCCTTGGCTCAGGAGCAATTTCTTGGAGCAACAAGAGGAAGCCAACTATTGCCTTGTCTTCTACTAAGGCAGAATATCGGACTGCTTGTGGTGTTGCTTGTGAGGTGGTGTGGCTGCAGAGGTTACTTGGCAAGATTGGGTTTCCACAGAAGGAGCCCATGGTCATCCAATGCGACAACCAGAGCTGTATAGCTATTGCTTGGAACCCGGTCTTCCATGCCCGGACAAAGCACATAGAGACACAATATCACTTTGTTCATGAGAAGCTTTTGGCTGGTGACATCTTGCTTTTCTTTTGTTCGACAGAGGACAATGCAGCAGACCTCTTCAAGAAGCCTCTACCTCAGCAAATGCTCCATCGGCACTGTAGCTCCCTGGGGTTGGCTCCACATCCAGGAGCTTAAAGGGGGTGTTAGCAGTCATCTCCTGTATGTACTATGTTACTCAGTAGGGAGTGAGGGCCATTGTTGTGGGTGTGCCCACCCGTGTAGGAGTTTCTCCATTTTTCCTCATTGTCCATATTTCCCCAGTTTTGCTAGTCGTGGGGGGATTGTATGTGCTGGCCGACTTGATCTGTTCCTGGCCAACTCATCATTTGCTGCTTGATCTGGTGTTGGCCGGTGACTGGATTTTGTGCTGACCGACTGGATATTATCCAGTCAAGGGCCTATTCAAGGGCTGTCGGCCTAGTTCCTACTGGCTGCCCCTACATGTATATATAGCACTTCATCCCCCACACCAGTTTTGTACCGGACTCAGGTGTATATAGCAAAGTTTATACAACCTTCTCCTCTCTTGCATTTCTGTACGTTCTGCTCTCAGTACTTAGTCTCATTTTCGCTGCCCATTTTGACACTAACATGGTCATAAGCCTTTTCCATATCCAATTGAACCATCACAACTTCCTGATGAGAATCCTTAGCATGGTCTATCCCAATCTGGACATTAAAAATATTATGCAAAATATTTCGGCCCTTAATAAAACCATACTGACGAGGGTGAATAAGATTGGGAAGCAACCTATGCAAACAATTAGCCAAAACCTTCGAAAAAATCTTATACATTGCCCCCATGCCGAAAATAGGTCTCCATTGACGCAATTCCACAGGAGAAGGAACCTTAGGCAAATGCCTCACCAAACCAATCTTTCAATCATCTGGCATATGCCCAGTTTCCCATACCTCCTAACCAATTGTAGTCAATGGTGCCTTCAAATCCTCGGCATATTTAATAAACAATTCATTCGTAAAACCATCCCATCGAGGGCTTTTCCCACAAGGCAAGTGCAGAAGAACATGCTCTACCTCCCCTTCCGTAATATGTTATTTTCAAGAGAAGCAGCCCACTTTGTAGAAACTTGACCACGAACCAAGTCAAAAAGAGAAAGACTTGCAGTCATAACCTCAGAAGAAACATCTTGAGAGGGACCAAACAAAGCTTTATAGAAATCCATACATAAACCTATTACTCTGACAGCCTCCAACACGAGTGATCCTTGCTCATCCATGAGATGCACAATATTCTCTCTAGCATACTTTTGTTGTAAGCGTGCATAGAAATCATGCATCTGGAAATTACTATCTAAGAAAGCAGCATTGCGAGTAAGAAGCTTACACTTCGCATACTAATGATCCTGAATCAAAGACACCTTCTTAGTCAACCAAACAATGGCTGTGTCAATATCAGGAGTAGACTCACCAGCTTGAACGATATCCTGGAGGCTTCCCAACAAACACTCCAAATGTTGCAACCGTCTTCTCAGAAGAGAAGCATTGTGAACACCATATTGGTGAGCCAACTTTTGCAAATTGAACCAAGCCATCACTCCCTCTCGCTGTACACGCTTGCCAAAATGATGTACCACTTGAAGCATATACTGATTAAACACATGATGGTCCAAAAAAGATTGATTAAAGTGAAGAGAAGATTCCACAGGGTGATGCAACTACTCTAAAACTAGAGGAAAATGATCACAGAGCACATGATGCCTCTCCACAGACATAGAAACAATCTCACGCAAGAACAAGTCACGTTGGGAAACATACATACGATCCAAACGAGCCCATGTGCCTTCATATTGTTGAGACCTGTAAGTAAATCCAGTTTCAGCTGGATGAAGCCAAGACCAAAAATCCTCCTTGAGCATCATGTTTGCAAACATATCCCAAACTACTTTCTCAGATGAGTCCATGACTGAATTAGGAGTAGTGGCATGAGAAGGATGCATGCAAACATTGAAGTCTCCCTTAATAAGTCCACGCTTAGTGAAACGCACAGAAGAGAGATCTTCCCAAAGAATGCGTCTATCCCTTACATTGTTTGGAGCATACAAACCCAAGAGCCACAATGGCCCTTCTTCAAAAAGGATCTCGACAATAACAAAGCACTCCCACACTTCATTACATACCAAGGAAGGCCGAAATTTGGATTGAACAGCAAACATCACACCAGACTGAGTAGACAAGTTACTACTATAGCAGATATGAAAGTCCTTATAAACATAAGACTGCCTGGCCAGCTTATGTTGTTTATGTTCCAACTTCCACTGCACAAAACACATCCCATTTCTCCACAAATACATTTCTCCACATCAAGTGCTGCTTTTGACAGAAGCAAATCCCCTTAACATTCCGTTGTACTATCTTCATAACAACAAAACTCAAACTTTCAATGGGTCAACAAGAGACCCACCATTTTGCCTATCCATCCCACCCCAGACAGCGTTCAAAATAACCTCCCGAGGAGACTATCCTGTACCTCTTCCCAAATGAGAGGAAGAGGGATCCAAAATCTGATGATCTCGACTGAGAGGATACTTCCCATCCCAAGGAGACACCATTCCTCCCTTAGAGTTCAACACAAGAGGCAACGAGGGTTGTGTAGCCCTTGTCACCAGAGATCTCAAAGGATAACAAGATTGAACAGAATGTGCCACTTGGCCCTGAACAATCTTATCCTTTGAAGCATCTGCCCTACCCTGCTGACCAACCGACTCCATTGGTCTTCGACTATGTACACAAAGACCTGAAGAAGGATTACCTCTCGAAACCACACCATGAGGACGCATATCGTGCTGGTGACCTTGCCCCTGATGAGATCCCTCTTTAACCACATGTATCCAAGCGCCCTCTGTAGGCTCAGAAGCCAGCTGAGTAACAACATTATCAACTAAGACATTTTGACTTTCCTTGTGTTGCTCATGCAAATCCTGTTGCATCTCTACAACCTCCTGTTGAACATGAACAATGGGATCCTCAGTATCCTGCTGCAAAGAAACATTCTGAGGACATTCAGAAATGAAGTGACCCATTTCCCCACATTTAAAGCAATGACCAGAAAATGCACCCCATTTCAGCTCCAAAACCAAGGATTCCAACCCTTTCACAACACACCTCACATGTCGAGGTCTAGGTCTTGTTGTGTCCCACAACATACATACTCGATTATGATTACGAGAACCCAAACAAGGCTCAACCAGCACCTCTCCAATAGATCTCAATAAGGAGGGCAGCAGATGCCAAAACATAGGAGGAACGTCAATCACTTCAACCCAGATGGGACATGCTTGTCTAAGAACATCTTTGTATTCATGTAAAGGTCACCATGGGACCACATGCACCAAATGCCCATTCAAGAACAAAGGAACATTTTGTAAAAGCATTGCCCGAGCTTGAGAAGATCGAAACAAAATCTCATAGAAACCCCTAGGGCCATCGTAGATATCCTCAACTACATCTCCTTGCAAAAAGTGGTTCAGCCAAGCACATATACATGCTTAATCCCTCCCTCTCTCTCTTAGGGCCGAACTGCAAAGAGGCATGGAGGAAACTCCAAGAACATCGCCCTCCCACACCTATCACCTGCCCAGACACATGCCACTCCTATGCACACTCCCTCTTATCATATCCCCCATCAGCCACCCCTACCCCCACCATTAGACCCCCGCCCCACCACCTCCACCTTCTTCACAAAGGGCATGGTCCTCAAGGCCATTCATAGACTACCCAATGGGCAAGCCGAAAATCATGAGGGACTCACTGCCGAGTACATCTCGCATGCCCATGATACCCTAGTGCCCCTACTAGCCTACATGTTCAATAGAGCCCTTTGTGAAGGATTTCCACCCTCTTGGTCCACCAACACCATCACCCCTATCTGTGGGAAATGGTTGTTAGGGTTAGGGTTTTGGAAGGCACACTAACAGAAAACGTGAGAGTGAGAGAGAGGAACACGTTTGCTCATCTATTGATAATGATAAAATGAAGTACAATAGCCACATAAAAGATGTGACCTAAAAGTGTGTTCACATGGTCCGGCCATAAACTGTGCCAGGTGGACCAAATCACTTATAAACCACTATAAGTGAAACTAAGCTAAACTGGGGGGAAAAAACCTCCACTAACTGAAGTAAAAAGTGGGGGAAAAAACCTCCACCAACTGAAGTAAAAAGTGCCCCAGTAACCTACTGATGATCACTAGCACTCCCCTGGGTGCATACACAGCATAAAACCCAACAAACCCCCCTGAAGTGATATGTGATCACTGTACATCATCCACCCAAAGGAAACAAATTCAAAGCAGTGCGGAATGCTTCGAATTTCGGACGTGGTAGTGCCTTGGTGAAGATGTCTGCCACATTCCAATCTGTAGGGCAGTAAATCAGACTGATATCACCTGCCTGGAGTCTCTCCCGTGTAGTACACAAGTAAAGAAGGCACCCAACAACCTAAGCATATGTAGTGGCATCAAATAAAGTACTGTCATCTTGTAGTGACAATTTCATCCCAAGCTCCATAGGAGTGATGATAGGCTTGCAATCTTGAAATTTGAACTTCTCCAGAAGTTTAGCAACATACCGAGATTGCAACAACCCAATGGCTCTGTTATCCTGCACAAACTGTATGCCCAGTGTACGAGCCCCAAATCAGACATGGCAAATGTCTGTTGCAGTATCTCTTTAAAAGCTGCAATTTTGTCATCATTTGATCCCATGAGCAAAAGATCATCTACATAAAGACTGATGATAACCAGCAGATCATTCTCTTCTTTCTTTACATATAAAGTGGCTTATGATGGACTGTTCGCAAAGCCTTGAGTGAGTTGGAAAGCATCTATCTTTGCATACCAAGCTCGTGGAGCTTGTTTCAAACCATACAAGGCCTTTTTCAGCCTGCATACTTTCCCTTCATGACCTTGTTCTGCAAAACCTATGGGCTGATGTACATAAACTTCCTCCTCGAGGTCCCCATGTAGGAAAGCAGTCTTGATGTCCAACTGATGAACAACCCAACCACGATGTGCAACCAATGCAATGACACTCCTAAGTGTCGACATACGGGATGTAGGAGCAAATGTCTCCTCATAATCAATGCCCTTCTTCTGTGCATAGCCCTTTGCAACTAGACGGGCTTTGTACCTGTCAATGGATCCATCTAGATGTCTTTTCAACTTATAGACCCACTTAGTACCAATGGCTTTCTTGCCTTTGGGCAGATCAACCAAATCCCATGTTTGATTCTTTCTAATAGAATCAAGTTCATCCTGCATGGCTTTGTTCCAATGCACATTGTCTCGTGCATCCACAAATGAATCAGGCTCATCATCATCCTGTAAACTAGCTGCCATAACCATATTTAAATCCATGATGTGTGCATGCTCATTGGTCCGTGTCTCCCTACGAGTACAGCCAGCAAGAGGAGCATCTAGATGGCTGTCCTGTAATGTCCTCAAATACCATCTAGATATATGTCTGACCTGTGGAGCCTGTTGCCCCATATTTGGCTCAACTTCTGGCTCAATCTCCTGCTGAATTTCTGCACCACCTTCATGATTAGCTGGCTGCCCTGCACCCTCATGGGTTGGATCACCAACTCTAGAATGAAACTCCATAGGTAGTAGACCTTCAAACACATCATTTTCAGCCCGATTTGCATCATAACTAGCCATGGATAATTCTGATTTTTCATCAAAAATCACATCCCGACTAGTGAATATCTTCTTGGACAGTGGGTCATATAACCGGTAGCCCTTGCTCTCACGGCTGTACCCAACAAAAATACATTTTGTGGCTTTATCATCCAACTTCCTCCTCAACTCTTTGGGTATGTGTGCATATGCAAGACACCCAAAAGTACGAAAATGTGATACCGAAGGCTTGCGGCCATGCCAAGCCTCAAAAGGAGTAATGAAAACCAATGCCTTTGTGGGACATTGATTCAAAATATGACAAGCACACATAACAGCTTCCATCCAAAAGACATGTGGTAGCTTCTTTGCCTTTAACATACATCTGGCCATCTCCATGAGTGACCGATTCTTCCTTTCTGCAACCCCATTTTGCTGTGGAGTATAAGGAGTAGTATACTGATGCTTGATACCTCTACTCTCAAGAAAGGAATTCAACATGTGTGACACATATTCTCCCCCTCGGTCAGAACGGAGGGTCTTAACCTTGCATCCTGACTCTGTTTCAGCAAGTGCTACAAAGGCCAAAAATGCATCATATACCTGTGATTTCCGTGTCAACGAATAGACCCAGCATATACGAGAGAAGTCATCAATAAATGTAGCAAAATAGAAGCAACCTCCTAATGACTTCGTCTGCATGGGACCACAAAGATCACTGTGTATAAGCTGCAACTTTACAGTTGCTCGTAGAGCCTGATCACGTGGAAAGGAAAACCGATGCATTTTTCCCAAAATACATCCTTCACATATGTGATCTGGAGACTTCTCCATAAGAGGTAGGTCTGTCAACATGTTATGTCGCTGCATATGCATAAGACTACCAAAATTTACATGCCCCATGCGAGCATGCCATAACTCCGCATCAACCATAGCTGGAGTAAGAGTGATGGGCTGTCCATCACCTTTCTTGGTATCCTGAGATGAACCACCATCACCGGAATTCTGATTTGAACTCTTTGGCTGAGATTTGCCTTTCCCTTTTTGACCTGTCACAAATGCTTGTTCAGCACTTGTGTTCATGTTCATGTTCATGTTCTTCCTGATTTGCTCTTCCTGTAACAAGAGAGCAACAAGTTCATGATACTTTAGGGGCTCAATAGCATTCCTCATGCTGAGGTTCAAAGAGGTATGAAAAGCCAAGTAGGATCTTGGCGAAGAGTTTAAGATGGTGGATACAAGCTGTGTCTCAGGAATAATCTCATCCACATTGATGAGTTGCTCTCTCAAATCCTGCAGCTTGTTCAAGTGGCTAGACATATCATCTCCTTCATGCATCTTCTGATTTTCCAGCTCTCTTTTCAAAAATGAGATCCGTGCCTCATTACGAGCAGCATACATCTGCTCCAAAGTCACCCATGCATTCCGTGAAGAGCCAGCTGAACGAATATGAGGTATAATAGACCTTTGTAACTGACAATGCAATAAGTGATAAGGCTTGTGCATCTTTGGCATCCCATGTCTTCTGAGCATTTGTTCTTTGAACAGGCTGTGGCTGAACCGGTGCCTGTGCCTGTGCCTGTTGTCCTCTTCCACGAGCACCTCCTTGAGGAGGAGTCTCTGGAGCCAATGGACCTGGACGTGGTTCATCACCACTAACAAAATCCCAAAGACCTTTTGCCACGAGCACATTTCTCAGCATGAAACTCCACAAGGAGTAATTCATGCCATCCAGCTTGTCTTCCTTAGACAAGTACGTGAACACATCACTCTGCTGTTGATTTGCCATTATGCCAGTGCACAATGTTGTACCTGTGTATCAAAAAACCCAAAAGCAGCAACCCTGAAAGCAACTGTACTCCACTGAGTACAACTCACCCAAATATGCTTGCACTCTCAATCCTCTAAATGTGCAAAACAATGCACCACTGACTGAGTAGAGCAACAAAAGTGGCTCACACAGTGCCAAAATGCCCAAAATTTCTGCACCCAAAGCCTTGCAAAAGCCTATAGAGGTTTCTTTGCAAGAAAACCTCCATGTATCTGCCAGAAAAGCTTTCACAGAAAAAACACCCAAATTTCAAAACGTGTAAAGCTTTAAATGTTACCCATCTGATTTTGCAAGCAGGTACTGGTCGGCTGTAGGCTGTACGGAACAGCAGCAGGTATCGGTCGTATGTAGGCTGTACAGAACAGCAGGCAGGTTCTGGTCGTCTGCTGTCTGCTGTACGGAACAGACTGGTCAGCCAGTGTACGGAGCAGGGTACTGAACAGCCGGCGCCTGTGTGCACAGACAGCAGGCCTGTATGGACTATACGGCTGTCTACGCAGAACTGTACAAGCTGCAGCTGAAGGCGACTGACTGTACGAGCTGTTGATGGCGATGACTATACGGACAAGGCAGGTGAAGCTGTACGAGCAACTGATGGCGAGGGACTGTACGGACAGGGCAGGCGAACAGCTCTAATACCAAAATGTGGGAAATGGTTGTTAGGGTTAGGGTTTTGGAAGGCACACTAACAGAAAACGTGAGAGTGAGAGAGAGGAACACGTTTGCTCATCTATTGATAATGATAAAATGAAGTACAATAGCCACATAAAAGATGTGACCTAAAAGTGTGTTCACATGGTCTGGCCATAAACTGTGCCACGTGGACCAAATCACTTATAAACCACTATAAGTGAAACTGAGCTAAACTGGGGGAAAAAACCTCCACTAACTGAAGTAAAAAGTGCCCCAGTAACCTACTGATGATCACTAGCACTCCCCTGGGTGCATACACAGCATAAAACCCAACACTATCCTCAAAGCCGGATATCCATTTGATCCTAATAACTACAGGACGATCATGATTGGCCACACATTGGCCAAGCTCTATGGATCAGTGCTAGAGGCGGAGCTCAGTTCATTTGCAAAGAGCCAGGGATGCAGAACCTCAGGACAGGCTGGCTTTCGGAGGAGCTACTCTACCCTTGACCACATCTTCACCCTCCGTGCCATCATCGAGGAGGGTAGAGCACGACACCAGAGGATTTACTGCTGCTTTGTGGATTTCCGCAAAGCTTTTGATATTGTACCTCGAGCCCCCTCTTACACCGTCTACAGGAGATCGGAGTCCCATCTGACATGGTTTGGAGCATCATCGCCCTCTATGAGTCCATCACCAGACGAGTGAGAGCCCTAGGAGGTACATCACAGGAGATTTCCAGCACCATTGGGGTGAAACAGGGCTGCCCTCTATCACCCACTCTTTTCGGCCTCTACATCGATGAGATCTCGAGCTTCATTGATGGATTAGGCGGGGCTGGTCCCACACTGGCAGGCATATTGATCCCCATACTACTTTATGCAGATGACATCGTCCTCCTCTCAGACTCAACCGAAGGGCTTCAGAGACAGTTGGATGCCTTACATGACTTTTGTACTCAGCAGGACCTCCTGCTTGAGCTCCGCAGACACAGCGACACCTTCTTGAGACACAAGCCCCCACCACCCCGCCCCCTCCCTCGGCAACCAACCATCACCAGTTTCTTCTGGACCTAGGAGGTCGACGAAACCAACATAGTGGATATTGTGGACCCTCCACGAGGTGCTCTGGACCTACCTCGCCCGAGAGGAGTTACCTCGGACCAAGCCTCTGCACTCCAGCGTGCCCGACGCGCCCCCCCTGTCAGCCACAATCACCTCATCAGCTCCAGATCCAGGACATGCTCCACCGCCATCAAGCTACCTTTCCACGTGACATAGCTGAGGGAGACCTCTCGGCCATACTCGTCAACCCCATGCTTGACATTTTGGAGATGGTATACCATCTACTCGGAGCTGATGTTACTCCCATGTTTTTATGTTCTTAGTTTTCCATGACGAGTTTCCATGGACAATTTTGTATCACCCCAATGAGATAGCTATATTTATGTTTTCATTCTGTCTTATTTTCCATTCCATGATAAGATATGCCATGGACATTATTGTACCACTTTGGTCTCATAGGCCCATTGAGTCTTTAGTAGACGCTTAATATATCTTTCTTGCTATTTTTTTTGGGGAAATGGTGTTTTATATTATATGTAAAAATGCTATCTTTTTGGGGAAATGGTGTTTTATATTATATGTAAAAATGTACATCAGCCACATGGCTCACACAGAACCTATGGCCCCAAAAAAACCCCCACAAAAGATTCTCTAAAGGATCATGACCATGCAAACCTGTACACTAATAAGAAAGCCTCCTAGCCAAAAAAGCATCCCAGATAAAAGCATCAAAGATGAGCCAGCCGAGCCGCCGTAGACCATAACGAAATAACATCTGCATCCAGTAGCTGAGCTGAGAGAAGAGAAGAAAACTGCCACAGCAGCAAACCGCGGATACGTAGAATGTGCCCATGTATTCCAGACAAGGAATCAAAGATGAACCCATTCCGTGTAGTCCAAATATGCCAAAGTCCTGTCCATCTAAGGAAATGGAATATCACAAGGTGATTGTCCAAAGTAATGACTTGAGGACAAATCCCAAATATCCACTGATGAGCCAAAACAGTAGACCTCTCTACTGCCTCCCAAACGCGAGAGACAAAAGACCAAATCTGACGGGCCACTAGACAACTCATGAACAGATGCATAACTGTTTCAGTGCATGTCGTGCAGAAGAAGCAAGAGGCCAATGTAATTTTACGACAGCTGAGCTGATCCCGTGTAGGTAACCCTCCCACCAACATCCTCCAAATGAAAACCTTACCTCGGTAAGGGAGTTTAGACTACCAACCACGCATAAGAGTTTTCGGCCACCATGATTTAGACTTGTGCAATCCCCACACCTTATTGGCCTTGGCTGAAACCCAATCTTTCTCTGATACGAGCTTATGATAGACCTGGTTAGCTGAAAGTGATATCAAGTCATCAGATTTACATAGTGCCCAATCAAGCCAAGGCTGATCTGCAGATGGCCGAGGCAATGGAGTAAAAGGCTCAACTGCATGCATGATGTCAACCCATAGTGGCTGAAATGTCCGAGGAACCCTAAAGTGCTGCCGAATACCACGAAACAAATATGGCCTGTCACGACCAGGTATCACAGCATCTCGGATTCTAACCAAGCCTAACCTGACCATGCGGTTGAGTCGTATGCGTGAAGCATCTCTGTCTGGCCAAACAATGACACGCGACTCCACAAATGTTTCGAACTGCAAAGAGTTCAAAAGTAGTCTTTCATGCCCAAGATCCCACCGAGCCAATAGTAGAACTTCATGCCAAGAAAGGAGAATATGCGATAAAATGTGAGATGAGCGAATACGGACAGGATGAGCCGCATTCACAATGTCCCACCATGAAGCCTGCACACGTGTCCGTCCATGTGACAATCCCTCCAACTCAATCAAGTCACGAGCCATGAATACCCAAGGCTGCTCCTGAAAAAGTGCCCACCTACGCGCCACCATATGCAAGCGGACATCCAGTAAAGCAGCCCCACCCATTCTTTTGGGTGTCGTAATGTGATTCCAAGCTATCCATGTTTGACCCATAATATTTCCTTGCCTCTTCCACAACATAAACCGAATGGGAGCAACCAAACGGAGAACAGATTTGTGCGTCCAAGGTAGCAAAGGCAAAAAATAGGAAATCATGCTAAGCATAATAACCTAAGCTACCTTAACCCTCACGTGCATAGGCCACCCTTGAGCTTTCCAATACACAAATTTATCCGAGATCCAAGCAGAAATCCAAGCAAGAAGCGCTTGGGGTCCACATCCACACCCACCGGATACCCAAGATGACGAACAATGTCTACTGTATGCACCACATGGCCTTGCCACCCGAATGCCTTAAGATCAAATTCCATGCATACAATGAGGGCTGATTTTGTTGAATTTATTTTCAGCCTAGAAGCCAGTGCCTTAAGATCAAATTCCATGCATACAATGAGGGCTGATTTTGTTGAATTTATTTTCAGTCTAGAAGCCAATGCAAAATTATTCCAAGCTTCCATTGCTCGATCTATATTGGCTTTTTCGGCCCTGAGAAACATAAAAGTGTCATCCGCAAGGGCTTGAGCAACCAATTGCTTGCCATGAGGGAGATGCAAACCAACCACTTCACCATGCGATGCCATAGCATCTCGGCGAGATAACATAGGATGAGTGGCAATGGCAAAGAAAAGAGGGCTAAGAGGACAACCCTGCCGGAGAGAACAGGTGAGAGAAATACCATCCCAAAGTCCTCCATTGAGCATAATCCGCGTGATAGAGCCAGAGCCAAGTAAATGCACCAAATTAGCCATTTTGGGACCAAAGCCCATGGCTCTCATTAACTGATAAAGGAAAGACCAGCTGACATGATCAAAAGCTTTTTCAAGATCCAGCTGCACCATCACAATCTCTTGCTTCTTTGCCTTGGCATAATCCACTCCAATTTGAACATTAAGAATATTATGCAAAATATTCCTGCCATGCACAAATCCATATTGATATGGATGAATAAGAGTAGGAAGCACCTTCTGTAAGCGATTGGCCAAAATCTTTGTAAAGATTTTATACATAATACCCATACGTGAGATCGGGCGCCATTGGGCCAAAGAAGTAGGCGAAGGGACTTTGGGCAACAAACGAACCATGTCCAACTTTCAATCGGCACACATATATCCCTCATCCCAAACCCTTTGACAAATAAGCGTCAAAGGCTCTGCAAGCTGATCAGCATATTTTCGGAAAAACTCATTTGTCAAACCATCCCAACCAGGGCTCTTTCCCATGGGAAGTTTGGAGAGAACAGCTTCCACTTCCCCTTGAGTAACAGGAGCATCAAGCTGAACCGCCACATCAGGGTCAACCTGATATCGTACTTCAGCAAACAATGACTCCCTTGCAGCCAGGACAGCTAACGAGACATCCTCTCGAGGGGCAAGCAAATCTTCATAAAACCTGATGCAATGCTGAATAACCTCAGAAGGTTGAGTAAAAAGGTTGCCTTGGGCATCCATCAGCCTAACAATATTCTCACGCATATGTTTTTGATGCAACTTATCATAGAAGCGATGAGATTGACAGTTAGCATCCCGCAAAGCATCAAGACGTGCAAGTAGTTTAAAGCGAACATATTGTGCTTCCTGCACCCTAGATAGCTCCTTTTTCGGCCATTCTATGGCATCCACAACTTCAGCATCCATAGAGTCAGTAAACATGAACGCCTGCAAGCCCTTTAAAAGCGACTCAAGAAGAGCCACATGCTGTTTTTGAATAGAGGCATTAGCAAGACCATAATGCCGCGCTAATTTCCGAGTGTTGGTAAGGAACACTGGCCAAGCATGATAATCAGCCATGGACACTCTTGTGGAGAAATGTCATATCAACTGACGCATATAAACATCAAAAACTTCATGCTCCAAAAAAGAGTGATTTAAGCGCAAAGGCAAGCGTCCCAACAAGCCTTTATATGCATCCACAGGATGATAGACCATTTCAAACACAAGCGGCCAATGATCCGACAAAACCTGTTGCTGATCAACCATCATAGTAAGAACCTCTGGCAAAAAGAGATCTTGATGTAAAATATACTTCCTATCCAATCTAGCATAAGTGCCCCGAAACTGTTGTGAGGCATAAGTGTAACCCCTTTCATTTGGATGTAGCCAAGACCACATGTCTTGTTTTAGCGACCTTGCTGCAAAAGCTTCCCACGCCATTCTCTCCGGGCCATCCATTACAGAATGAGGCGACATGGCTTGCTCCCTGGTGACACACATATTAAAGTCTCCCATCACAAAGCCAGGATGAGAGATTGAAAGAGCACACAAGTCATTCCACAGCAAACGGCGTGCACGAGCATTATTTGGAGCATACACCCCTAACAACCATAAAGGCGTATCATCCCAAACAATCTGTATCACTAGAAATCTTCCATGAACATCTTGAATCACAAGAGAAGGCTGAAACTGCGAACGAACAGCAAACATAACACCTGACTGCGAGGTAGAATGTCCGCTGTAGAAAACATGAAACCCCTTATATACATAGGTTTTGCCAGCCAACTTATGCTGCTTAAGTTCAACTGCACACAAAACATCCCAACCATGACAAAAAGTTGTACGCCAAAGCCTAAACTGCTTTTGGCGCGAAGAAATACCCTTTACATTCCATTGTACAATTTTCATAAGCCTTCCCAAAAAAGGAATCAACAAGGCCGTGTACTAGGCCTAGGACAATTTGCCAAATCACAAACCTTTTGAAGCATTGCATTTTTAGACATGGTATTTGTGATCTCAGATTGCCCTTGGAGTTCCCGAGCACGTGCCGAAGGGTAATGACCATCCCATGGCGAGATGACCTCACCCTTCGAACCAAACACAACAGGGAATTGTTGTTGTGCTTCTTTTGTCAGGCGACTTCTAATAGGATAGCGTTCTACTCTATCCACCCCAAGAGCCCCTGTACCCTGAGAAAGTTGGCCTCCCGGCCTCTCAATCCTGGTCTGTTGTTGGGCACCTGAACCCAAAGGGCGACGAGCATATGTATGTGAGGGCCCTTGATGAGTACGCAAAGGCCCCCGCCAAACAGCATCTGAGAAATCCCCCCACGAGGCAACAAATCGTGTCTTTTTACCACGTACTTCCACCCATGGCTGCTCAACCTCATTCTGAACACCACCAAGATGTCATTCGAGGCACCACCAAGACATCACCGATACCTCGCATGAGACCTCGTAAAACACGCCAAAACATTGGTGGGAATTGTTTCACTTCAACCCAAACTCGGCAAGCCTGGCGCAACATATCTTGGTACTCTGCCATAGGCTTCCACGGAACCACATGAACCAACTGCCCATCCAAAAAGAGTGGCACCTGCTCCAAGACTGCCCTACGGGCTTCCGAAGTGAGAAAAAGTATTTCATAAAAGCCTCTCGGACCATCATAAATCTCCTCAAGTGCCTCAGGCAACACCAAGCGGCCCAACCATGCTCTAAGAAGAGGCAACAACGGAATACGTCCAGTAAAGAAGAAGATAGCAGCACGATCATGAAAATCTGCTAGCTGTTGTAGCAACAAAGGAGTCTCCATGCATACATCAGCCACACCACCATTATCTACTGCAGCCATTTGCACGCTATTTGCCTTCACATATTCTTGCAGAAGCTCACCAATGATCTGCAACAAACGTGCAAACTCCGGAGAAGGTACCTGAGAACTTTCCTTTGCATTCTCTCCAACATTCACCGGAGTGTAGCTTGCATCAACATCAAGCCTTTGACGTTTTTGTTGCTCCAAGGCATCTGAAGCATAACCCACATCCTTCTCGATCATCTCCTCAATAAGATCCATGTTAAGGCTATTGGCAGCCATGCCACCAACAGCAGCAGCCAGGTCATCCAAATCCATGTACAAAAGCAAAGAAAACCATTCTCTCAAACCCTAATTCAGCACCTGCAAACCCTTGAATAGTTGCTTGAACCCTTGCTGCACCCTTGAGAAAACCTGCAAACCTGAATTTTTTTTGTTTTCTTATCTTTATCTTTAATCTTCTTCCACTGCTGCTTGAAACCCTAGAGCCAGAAACCCTCCCAAAGCGTGTCAATTAGAGAGCTTATGGTTAGAAAAGCACGAGAATCCGCTGCAGTAGGGATCGCCTTCAAGCTGAGAAACGGCTGTACAAGAAATTTGGCGCCGAGATGAGCTCGCAAAGTTCCGCGGAGAGCAGAAAGAATTCGGCCTCCACGCTAGATAGAGAATTTCCACACAAACCCTCTCTCTCTCTCTCTCTCTCTCTCTCTCTCTCTCTCTCTCTCTCTCACACACACAGAGTCAGAAAGGGATGTGCAGAGAAGACAATCAAAAGGTAGAAGCTGACGAGTGATTCTCTCTCTCTCTCTCTCTCTCTCTCTCTCTCTCTCTCTCTCTCTCTCTCTCACCAGCTAGAGATTGAGACTAGCAGATTCAGAGTACCAGCTGAGGCCAGGATTTGTCAGTTGTGCCAGATGGAGCCAGAGACATAGTTACATTACATGTCACTGTCCAGTATATTATGAGATACGAGGCCGTTTTCACTGCCTGTTTAGAGAGGGTTTCGGACCACTTTCTAAAGTCATGAGATACCAGGACCAGAGATGCCTCGGATTATACTTGCTAGAGCTTCGTAGACATAGAGAGGGTCTCTTGAGAGGGAGGGGATCAGAGAGGGAGAGACACCTACAGAGGCAGATTACAGACTTCTTTCGACCGGAGATTGAGCAGTCAGGCCAGCAGGCATTGCAGCTAGCCCCAGAGTATAGCCGCACTAGAGGTAAACTGATTGATCGGGCTATAGAGCTGGGGCGGTCCAGGCGCCCCAAGATGAGAGGCCCATCTCGACACCGGCGGAGACTACAACAGAGGATCAGGACCATACTAGCACGGCATGGGAGACGTCCAGTCAGAGTACTCACCATGGAGGACATTGAGGATATCCGCCATCGACCGATGAGAGACATCTTTGGATAGTGATGTGTATGATGCTTACCTTTGTTGCTGGAGTTTTCCTCCCAGATGTTATCCATTAGGAGCTCCTAGTACCGTACTTTTCCTCATAGTTGTTTCAGTTTCAGTTAGTTGTTTAGTTATTTTTAGCTTTTCTTACACAGACATTGTATCAGATCCACCAATTGTTGTAACCTTTTTGGTCTCATAGGTCATTTTGGCCTTCTGAAGACGTTAATATATCATTTCATTTCTCTCTCTCTCTCTCTCTCTCTCTCTCTCTCTCTCTCAGAACAAAAGAGAAGGAAGATTAGGGCATTGAAGGTGAGAGTCGTGGGATGGAAGGAAGGAGCCTCGCCGAAAGAGGACGCCATAGCACTATGCAAAAAGATGGAAATCGTTGATACCCCCTTCATCGAGGCATGGAGGGTAGGCAAAGACACCACCAAGGAACGCGCACTCATCCTCAAGTTTGCGGGGTTGGAGGCGAGGCAACCATTCCTTACCAAAAGGCGGGCACTAAAAGGAGAAAAGACTTACCTCGAAGATGATCTCACACTAGCACAGGTGGCACACAGGAGGGAGTGCATGCCACACATCTTGGATGCACGGAAGGCAAGGAAATGGATAGTGTACAGAGATGAGAGGGTGATCATCACCGAGTGACGTGCCCAATGATGGTGCGAGACCTATGAGACAAAGCTAGAGATTGCAGTTTGGAACTGCAATTGCGCCTTGCGAACAGATGCAGGTCGGTTCGAGGAGAGAGACTTGGTCTTATACACAGAGACACATCAGTACCAGGGGAATCGGCTTCCAGAGGTGAGAGGATATAGATGGGAGTCTGTTCACCGCCGACACCCACACATAGTAGGGGGTACCCGGGGGTCGGGAGGGGTGGCTTTACTATATAGGAAGGAGCTTCAGTATGTGATACAAGTGGTCGGGCGGGATGAGGCTGCATTGCTTTTGTGGGTGAGGATCCCGAAAGAGATGGCCCAGGACATCTACCTTGCAGTGTGCTACTTTCCACCCTCCACTTCTAAATATACCACCCATGGAGAGTCCCTGTACTTGCCCCTTTATGATGACATTATGAAGTTTTCCAGTCTGCAGGACATCCTCCTGACTTGACTGGAGACTTCAATGCCCGCACCCCCTCTGCACAGGTACCCTTCTTTGAGACAGATGATCCCATGTACCAGGAGATTGACACAACGGTTACGGATCTGGAGCGGACATCACAGGATACAGCAGCCCGCACAGACTATGGAGAGTATCTCTTAGCCCTCAGCAGGGCTCATAGGATAGCCATTTATAATGGCCTAGCAAGATGGCCTGGATCCAACTCCTTCACCTCCTACCCCTTCGAACATGGAGCCACTACACTGGACTATCTAATGGGATCCCTCTCTTTGATCCCACTCATTCTAGAGTTTACCATCTCGCCTCGCCCCATCGGTGTTGCACCTGACCATGCATACCTAGCCTTCTCCTTCACATGCCGATACACCACCCAACCACTTGCTTTGCCCCATCACCGCCCGAGATACCACTTCACCAAAGAGACCTCTTCCATCTATTCTGATCATGTCTACCGCATCCTCTCCGACCTCGACCCCCACATCCCACTTGATGAGCTTACCACACAACTCGCAGCCACCCTCAGTGACCCTCCATACATCCATTGCAGCCACCTTCCCACAGTCCAAAGCCACACATACATCACCAGGAGGTACTGCCCCACAGAATAGCTGGTACAACGAGGAATGTCGTGATACCCGAGCCCGTCTACAGCGGGAGGTGGTGCTAGGATCCACCACTCACCAACAGGCACGAGTGATCTTCCGTCGTCTCACACGGAGTAAGAGGAGAGCCTACCTAACCACTCTTTTTGGCCTCTACATTGATGAGATCTCGAGCTTCACTAGCGGATTAGGCGGGGCTGGTCCCACACTAGGAGGCATATTGATCCCCATACTACTTTATGTAGATGACATCGTCCTCCTCTCAGATTCAGCCAAGGGGCTTCAGAGACAGTTGGATGCCTTACAGGACTTCTGCACTCAGCAGGACCTCTCTGTTAACCTTGGTAAAACCAACGTAATGGTCTTCAATACTTCCCGCCCCTTCACATCCAGATTGAGCTTCACATACAGAGGGAATCCTGAGGAGATTCTCTCATCCTATGTTGGGAGACTTCCGGGGCAGAGAACCCTTGACTCGTACAAAAAGGGCTAGAAAGCCCAATCATAATCTTCCTCATTCAGAGAAAGATTTGCCATGACAGTGATGGGTTTTGTCTTCGGCTATTGTAGATGCTTCAGCTTCAGCTTCATCTGCATGCTCTCGCACCAAGTTTGCATGATCCTTTGATTGCTCTTTGGCCATCTTCTTAAAGCACACGTCTTTTGTATGTCCAAGCTTTTTGCAATAGGTGCACTTGATTGTCCTTCTTTCCTGTTTGCCTTTCATCTTGAAGAGGAAGGCTTTCTCTGACTCAAGTGTTTCTTCAGTTTCTCGGGCACCATAGAAAAAAACGCAAGGCTGAATGGATGGCAGGTCATGCAAAGATTAATGCAACGGAGAGCTCATATTAGCATCAGAAATACACTAGGTTGAATGGCGGGCAGCAGAAAGAAAAATACATCTTCGTGGTGGTGATATAGGGTTCACCCTTGCTCTAATACCACATCGGCCAGCCAACCAGTGGGTTCCCAACCTTAGAATGGGTGGTATGATGATGAGTGTCAGAGCACCAGATTGCGTCTCTCATGTGAGACGGAACTCATACAGATCACAATACACGAGATGGAATGTAGCTTTCCCCAACCAGCCCGGCCCAAGAAGACGGCTTTCCTTGCCAAACGGGAACAAGATTGTATCAACTCTTCCTGAGGGAAGACAATTCAGAGCCCCCATCCCCATCACAGACCCTGTCATATGGGAAGCATATGGGAGGCAGCTATATGATGTGCCAGATTAGCCTAGACCACAGATGGCACCAAAGCACAAGTTGATGAAGCCCACGTTATCCCGTCTTTTGAACACTACGAATGTCACCAAGGCTCTATAGAAGTTGCGTGATGGGAGGGCAAGAGATCACGAGGATTTACAAGTGGAGCACTTTGCACATGAACACCATGTTTTAGCCCCCATTCTTGCAAGCTTATTTAACAAAGCAATATGTGAAGGCTTCCCCCCTCCCTAGATCACCAACACCATATTCATAACATGGGCAACCCCTCGGATCCCAATAACTACAGGACTATTATGATCGTTCATAGTACGGCCAACATCTATGGAGCAATTCTTGAGGACATAATCAGCTCTATGGCAAAGTATCTGGGTTACAATTCAGTTGATCAGGTAGTTTTCAAGAGAATTTATCCACATTGGACTGCATATTCACTCTATGGACACTCATAGAGGAAGCAATATCACAACAGAAGCATGTGTATTGCTGCGCCATCCCCATCACAGACCCTATCGTACGGGAGGCATATGCAAGGCAGCTATGTCATGTGCCGGATCAGCCTCGACAACAGATGGCCACGCACACCCAGGTGCAAACCCTCGACACAGCAGCTCCAGATCTGGGACGTACTTGAGCGGTATTGGACCCCCCCCCCCTCCCCCCCTAAGCAGTGGATGTGCCTCACCTCATAGATGTAGATGTGGATGGAACAGACACACCAGCTACATGATGTACACATGCCCCAAGGCCTAAAGCCTTGGGGCTTTAGCTAGCCAGCATTATTTTGTGTCTTTCGACTGTTTCACCAACACATAGTCTTTGTAATCCCTTATGTCTCTTAGACGTTATGGTCCTTTGAAGACGTTTCATATAACTTTCTTTCTTTCTTTCTTGTGCTATTTTGTCGAAGTCCACATGGTGTTTCAGGTCGTCAGAGCAAGCCCCAAGCCAATCAATGTCATTGCTTTGTCATTCTTGTTCTCCCATATTAGGGTTTTCTGGGCATCCCCTTTAGGTTTCTTCTGTGTTCCTTTTACGATGTTCCATACCCTTCCTCGCATTAAGAGAAGTCGGATCTATTTCTTGACATGTGAAACACTTAGTTGTAAAGATAAGATGCATATCGTGGCATGAAGCTCTAAGCTCCCCCCCGTCCCTGCATTCCTACGCCCCCCCCGTCCCTCCTCTCCTTCACATCTCAATGCCTCCCCCCCCCCCCCGCCCCCCCCGGGCCGGTTTTTCGCCTCCCCCTCCCCCTCTTTGCCAGGGGTTCTACCCCCCTTGAGCCTGCCCCTCCCCTTCCTCCTAGCCTCCGCCCTTTTTTCTTGCTTCCTTTTCTTCCTTCCGTTTTTCCCGTTCCCTCTCCCTCTCCCGTTCCCTACAGGTCTTCGGGGTTTTTTTCTCCAGCGAGTGTCGGCTTTTTCTGGTCTTTCCCTCGGGAGGACTCCATGGCAGCCGCTCCATCCTCCCCGACCGAGGCCGCCATTACTTGCTTATCCTTTTCCGATGTGGACCTTCAGATCCTCGCCACGACTGTTGCAGCACTAGAGGCCTCCACCCTGGTTTGCAAGATTGTCGGTAGCCGCCTCGCGCGTGGCCAACTTAGAGATCTTCAGGCTAGCGTCCTAGGTGCGTGCCTGAGTTCGATTCACCAACGGCGTCTGCATTGCGTACGGCCCAAGCCTTCTTTGCATGGTGGCAACACGGCTTCGACCCAACATCCGACCCCCTCACTAGAGTTTAAAGCTTTCCCGTGACAGTCTGCTTTCCAAGCCTCAGGAAGGAATACATTCCTCTTCTTCCGGTGATAGGTGGTGCCATCGGGAGAGTGATGGAATCCCCCCACCCACCAATGCCTCGGCCCTCGCACGAATACTGTGCCTCACATGATATCTATTCCCAGCCTTCGGGGTGACCCCATTATGCAGCAACTAGAGTACTCCGGCCTTCCAAGCCAATGCTTCATTTGCAGACAAATGGGACATCTGGCCAAAACTTGCCCTCGGCGTCAGTCTAGGAGACTGCTCACAGTGGTACCCCCCCCCCCCCTCGGGGACCCCCCTAGCTGCTTCCCGCTCAGATCTGCACGAGGGGGGCGAGGGAGGAGCAGGTTCCCATGCAGCGGAGCACCAGGTCCCAACCATGGATGACCCAACAGCTGGAGAGCTTGCCCTCGGCGTCAATCTAGGAGACTGCTCACAGTGGTACCCCCCCCTCCCTTCGGGGGGGCCCTGGCTACTTCCCGCTCAGATCTGCACGAGGGGGCCAAGGGAGGAGCAGGTTCCCATGCAATGGAGCACCAGGTCCCGACCATGGATGACCCAGCAGCTGGAGAGTGGCGGACGATTGGCCCCACCCGGGCCGCCAGCCGAGCACCAGAGCTAAGCGCCGCTGCCGCCGCGCACCAGCTTGCAAGAGAATTCGGTTCTGTCAGAGAACCGTTACGAGCACTTATCATAGCACCCGCCCACAGAAGGTGGGCCCCCTCCAGTCGACGGAGAGGGCCCCATTGGCCCCCCCCCCCCAATTTGGCGGCCAATTCATCGTCACGACTCCTCTTCCGGACCTCAGTGCCCAGGGGAGCCAGAGACCCCTCTCTCTCTCCGACGAGCCTTTCCTAGCAGCCTTCCTCTCCAATGGATGCCTCTCAGTAGCGTCCCTCTCCAACCTCTCCGCTCCTCCTCGCCACCTCCCTCCCTCCCCCACTCTCACCACCGACTCTACCCATAGCTGCTCCATCTGCCCCTTCCTCTTCATCCGACCCCCCCCCCTTGCCTCTCCAGAGCACTCTCGTTGCCCCCCAACAGCCCTTGACACGGAGCAGAGGCAGTCGGCGGGATCAATCCGTCGCTTGATTCACCAATTTTTTGAGCCGGTAGAGATGACCATTGCTGCCTCCCTAGTGAGGGCTCTTCCGCTTGATTCCGGGGGGGGGGGGGGGGGGGGGGGTGGCAGGATACTTGGACAATCTGTGGACTACAGTTTCTTCCGGTGTTGGCCGACGGAAGGGACCGACATGCTTGAGGAGATAGTAGCCACTGTTTGGGTTTGTGTGGTTTTTCACCACTCCAAGCCCTCTACGCCAGATAATGACGGATTGATCTTCTCTTTCCCCTTCAGTGCAGCCCCAAGGCCAAAGTGGGATCCTAAGTTGGTGGCAGCTGCCATCCAGGGTCAGGCAGTTGAGCTCTCCCACCATCTCCACGATCTCCGCATCACCAACATTCTCACCCATTTTGGCCTCTGGCTAGGATGGAGCTTGGAGGTTCAGCCCATCGATGCCACGACAGGGAGATGCATAGTTGTCACGGTACGAAAATACGATACCGTATGGGAATTTTCGGTACGATATGAAATTTTCAAATACCGTACGATAAAACACGGTTTTTTTTAAACACTTACAAACTATGGAGCTTCAAGCTTGAATGTGAGGGAAGGTTGGGGGGGGAGGAGTCTACAGTGCTTGAGGAACCAAAACATGGAGATGTGTCTCTCCAAGTTGGATCTCCCAATTGTCTCCAAAAAAGAACCTGCATGGGTAATGCAATACCAAACGTCTCCCAATGTAGCGTTTATGACTAAGGGACCGTCCTTGCACAAATACGAGCAGTGCATCTAGGGTGATAGGTTTAGGGACTCCTCTCTAGATCAAAATGGCCTTGTCCAAATCTTCTCCCTCGTACATAACTTGAGGATCTGACTGTCTAGCCTACCTATACCAGGGATCTCTAGGTGATGTAGCAACATTCTCTCATCCTACCAATCAAGTGTACGCTACCAGCCTTGCCAGATTTTTTAGGTCTCTCACCAACCCCATATGGAATACAGAGTGGACACAAAAGTTGCAAAGTATTGCGGGCATTTGGGATCTTCGTTAAGCAAGATTTTCAAGGTGAGAGAACGGAGGGGGGGGGGGGGGGGGGGGGCGGGGCGGGGCGGGGCGGGGCGGGGCAATAAATAAATAAATAAAAATCGTAACATACGAACTGTACGGTACGAATGGGTTCATACAGGTACGAGAAACAACTATGGCCCAGGGATGGTAGTCTCCAGTCTGGAGAAGCTACTTTTTGTGTTCATGCCTACTTATGTTGTGGTACCTCTTCCCCCCTCTTACAGATACCTCTACTGTGATCGATGGAGTTTGGAGCATGCATATGCGCATGCTCGTACAGAGTGGCGTCACATGGAGGATAGGATTAGTGCCCACCTGCCACGCCTTCGTCCCTGCACGGATTGTGATTATTCCCAGTCTAAACCCTCGCCCAAGACTCTTCGAGTGGAGGGCAATTCTGCTAGTGCTGCATCACGCCGAGATTGATATGCAGATTGTTTCATGGAACATTCAGGTCTTAGGGGGACCTCAATGCTTTCATAGACGAGGCGTCCTACATGGCGAGCTTCAGAGGGCCATAGTGGGGGGAACCCATAGACATTCTTTTGCTCCAGGAGCATCATCTCCCAGATGCGGAAAGATTCTTCCAGGCAAGAGTCACACTTTCTGGTCCCCATCCTTCGGCCCCTCAGGGACACAAGGAGGGGTGTGTATATCTGTCAGTGAGCAGCTGCTGCCGACAGTGACTGGCTCATGAGTCATTGTCCTGGGGCGTGCACAGTGGATTACCATTACTATTGGATAGGATAGCGTTAGCTTCCTCAATGTTTATATTCGGAACACTGCTGCAGGTAGAGCCCTCTTTTGGAGCTCAGTACGGCAGGCCCTCCCTCAAGCTGACTTTTGGTGCTTCGGCGGTGACTTTAACATGATAGAGGCAGCAGAGGACAGACTTGGAGGTGGCACGGCCACAGTTTCAGGAGTAAAGTACTCAGCCTGGGAGGAGATGATTCTTGCAGTCAGGGGACAGGACCCTTGGCATCTTCCAGAGTTTGGGCGTAGCCCTGGGAGCCTTTGCTTCTCAAGATTAGATACGAGCACCGCCCCAATCTCTCTAGACTTGACAGATTTTATGTTGATGAGTGGGCTTGCAGCCGAGGGGGTATGATTGGTATTTTGGTAGGCACTTCATTTTTTGACCACACCCCAGTTATTTTGTCCTTAGAGGACCCCTGGAGGCATGACAGGCATGTGAGCTCGAGGATTCCGGACAGCCTCATTCAAGACCCCGAGATTTGTAGCAGGATAGAGCAGATATGGGTAGGATTGGATTTTCTTTCAGGCTATGTTGCGCGCACGTTGGATGAGGGCTTAGGGGAGATCAACTGTTTCTTGCAGGAGGTAGCACGGAGCCGATTAGAGGGTTTCCAGGAGCAGCAGAGAAGTTTGAGGAGGAGTCTTGCCTCTTTACAGCGGCTTTAGGAGAGTTCCCCGGATAGCCAGTGGATCGAGAGTCAGCTTGCTGCCGCTCACACAGAGATTCAATCCATAGAGGAGAGGAGGGTGGAGTACATGTATCATGCTAGAGCCTCTTTCTGGACTCAGGCAGGCAATAGAGTCACAGAGGATTTCTTTGAGATAGCCAGCCCCCACAGGAGGAGAGACGGTATTCGCACGTTGCGTGGCCAGGATGGAACTCTTGTTTCAACCCCCCCCCCCCCAACCCCGAGTGAGAGACATCGCCACGGACTTTTTTCGATCCCTCCTCACTAGTGCCCCAACATCTCCAAAGGTGGTGGAACTCTTGTTTCAAACCCCCCCCCAACCCCCCCACCCCGAGTGAGAGACATTGCCACGGACTTTTTTCGATCCCTCCTCACTAGTGCCCCAACATCTCCAAAGGTGGTGGAAGCACGCGAGAGGGTCTGGCAACATACAAGGGAGGTGGTTCCCCCTTCTCTTCGGTCATTCTTATTGACACCATTTACTGCGGAGGAGTTGGCGGAGGCATTGACGGCTCAATGAGATCTACTCCTAGACTTTGAGAAAACTTATGATAAGGTGGATTGGAGCTTTCTATAGGGCACTATGAGCCGGATGGGATTCTCCATGGAGTGGATTCATGGAGTCTTAGGACTTTACTCAGCCTCACAGCGCCAAGTTCTCATTCAGGGAGCCCATGGCGACAGATTCCCCCTCTCCCGCTCGGTTAGACAGGGTTGTCCTTTGGCACCTTACCTCTTCCTATTCGTCACTAAGGCCATGAGTAGTTTTCTCTCTGCCCAAAAGACCGGGCTTCAGGGATTGAGTCTTCCCCTCCGCACGTAGGAGGAGGTACTGGACTCAAAGTTTGCAGACAACACAGCAGCTTCCTTGCAGGAGATGTGGAAAATGCAGAGATTTGTGGAGGCGATCGACGTTTTCTGCCGCATCGGGAGCAGAGATCAACTGGCACAAGTTGTGTGGTTTTTGGGTAGGCTCAGCACCTGCCCTAACTTGGCGACCAGTTGAGGATTTCCAGTGGATCCTGAGGGGCACTTTAGTTCGATATCTCGGTTGCCAGGTTGGCATTGATATCTCCCTCGAGCAGCAGCTCGCCCCACTTCTTCAGAGTATTCAAAAGAAGCTTCTATATTGGAGCTCGGCGAGGCTCTCCCTAGCAGGCAGGGTGGTGGTGGCGAACCAGGTACTTCTTGCCACCATGTGGTACATCACTTCGTGTTGGGCCTTTTCTCGAGCATGTATTGACCAGGTACAATGATTGATCAAGAATTTCTTTTGGCCCGAAGTGATGGGAGGCCAGCCAAGGCCAAGGTGGCATGGAGAGTGATTATTCAGCCTCGTCACAAAGGGGGGCTAGGCCTCATTGACCCGGCTATTCAGAGCCGCGCCCTGCTTGGCAAGTTGATTGTTAGAGGCCTCCTTCCCGGTGGTGAGCTCTCGAAGGATTTCCTGTTGGCCTGGATTCAACCCGCACTCCGAGTCTTGCAGGCCCTTGGCTGCAAAGTACCAAATGGATCTTCACAGAGATGCAAGCCCGTGGTTTTAGCCTAGCTTTTGAGGACAGATTTGCAGCAAGCTTACTTCGTGCTTGGGAGCACCTTAGGCCGGTCCTAAGACAGATAGCTCCAGTTGCATCAAAGAGACTTCGGCAACCTTTGGTCTGGAACCCCCTGATCCATTTACCCAGTGGCCACATGCTAGGGGCCTGACCGCACGTTTCTTCGGGCGCCTTGTGCATAGGACCAGCCAGGTCTCTTGGAGATTAGATCGCCCCTAGGCAGTTACCCCCGGAGGTGCAGGAGAGAGGCCTGACAAGGATCCGGGGTAGAGATAGGCTCAGCATCGACATCGACTCAGCTATCCCACAAGAATGGTTGATCCCCCAGACCCGACTCCCCCAGTGTGGCTAGACGTGTTTACCAGACACAATATCCTAGTGGCAATCCACGGAGCAGATGAGGAAAGTGGTCTGCTCACTTTCTCTATTGGATCCCATGGCAAACTAGAGAGATCTGAGCTTCCCTTGGAGGATTTTAGTGGCTGCACCTTGCAGAGGGTGAGGGTGATTGGTTTTCGGGGACGGGAATGGCATATTGATCCAACATCGACCAAGGTGGCCAGGGAGAGATTATGGAGGCTATGGATATGGGAGTGCCGACCTCTCACACGCCTTCAATGGGATTCGGGAGAGTGGACTTGGCATGATCCAACGGGTCGGGAGGAGACTCTCGACGCCCCCTTCTTTGCATATACTACGCAGCTAGGCCACAGGATCTAGATGCCCGTGATAGATGGCACACTGGCAGCAGCAGCACATTGCCAGTCTCACGGCCTCTCACAGCGTTTCCTTTCAAATTTCTGGAAGAGACTATGGGACAGTTTTCGGCCAAGAAAGATCACCCTCTTTCTTTGGTTGCTGGCACATAGGAGTCTAGCGGTCAGTACTTGGCTGGCAATTGGTGGTCAACCAGTGGCTTACCCCCAGTGTGGCCACCACCAGGAGACTCAGAGACATTGCCTTTAGATTGCCTGAAGGCTCAACAGATTTGGCAGAGGATTCTCCACATCTTTGGTTGCTGGCACATAGGAGTCTAGCGGTCAGTACTTGGCTGGCAATTGGTGGTCAACCAGTGGCTTACCCCCAGTGTGGCCACCACCAGGAGACTCAGAGACATTGCCTTTAGATTGCCTGAAGGCTCAACAGATTTGGCAGAGGATTCTCCACATCTTTGCTATGGACAGGGCATCAACCCAGATGGGGCTGGAGTGGTCAGGGCTTAGGAGGATGGGGGAGGGCTATGCCTTTAGAGCTCTCACCATCGTATTGTAGCAGTACCAGTCACGGCCCCACCTACAAGCGACTGGCGGCCAGGCTCATGCCAGAGATGGGAGATTTGTAGTAGCATAGCAGCCTGGCACATTTGGCGTGCTAGATGCAGTGAGGCCATCGAGGGTACCCACACTCCGCCAGCGGAGACTATCAAGAGCATATGTCTTGATATCATTTATACCCTCTGCGGTCAGTGGGAAAAGTTACAGGGAGGTTCAAACCGCATGCGGAAGCGACAGGAAGCTTTCTTGCAACTCTGGAGGCCCGGCCCTTTTCTCACAGATAGAGGAGGTTACCCCATTTCACATTACAGACCCCGTGTCTGGTTGTCCCCCACCCCCCCCCCTCCCCGTATGAAATAGCCTTCTCCTCATTGAGCGGCCAACCGGAGGAGAAGCATCTCTTCCCCTCATGATCATTTGATTCCCGCCCTTAAATGAGGCGACTTTGTATGTAGCCCTTTGTGGTTGTATCTAGCCCTTAAATGAGGAGAAGCATCTCTTCCCCTCATGATCATTTGATTCCCGCCCTTAAATGAGGCGACTTTGTATGTAGCCCTTTGTGGTTGTATCTAGCCCTTTGTGGCTGTTTTTCTTTAACTAATTGAAGGATCTTTTCCCAGAGAAAAAAAAAAAAAAAAAGAGAAGTGGGATCTTAGTCTGCCATGTTGGGAGATTTGCCCCACTAAACTTCTCAATGGACGTGTTGCTCTTGTGTGCCTCCATGCTGTAGAAAGCTATCAAGTCATAAAATGGCTAATTTAGAAAGAAATACACATGCTGTTCAGCTGCTTTTGATAAAGAGATGATCCTGTTAGGGTGGCGTTTGTATGTCAAAAATGCATGCCGGAGACAGCAGAGGACAGCCCATGATGCACAGGCAGCATGTATGGCTAGTTACAGCAGAGGACAACCCATAATGATGAAAAGGCAGCAAAGAGAAGCGCTTAGCTGTGTATGGACAGCCAACAGAAAATGCAAGGCTTCATCATGTGTGCATCAGAAAAAAGCAGCAATAAAGGTAGCAACCAAAAAATGCAGAGCTTTATCATGTGTGCATCAAAAAACTGAATCATGTGGGGGGGCAGCAAAATGGATGGCAGGGTGAGGAAAATGCAACATTGAATGAGGGAAAAAAACGCAGGTGTGAAGCCGGGGGCAGCAAAGAAAACACATAGCTCATCAGCAAGGAAAAAATGCAGAGCTCGTCATGAAGGGAAACGCAGAGCTCATCATGAACAAGAGATCAGCCACAGCAACTTGGTGCGTAGACATGGATGGATGGAAGAGAGAGACAGATGCGATAACGCACACACAAAAGAGAGAGAAAGATGTTGCACAGCACAACAATGATTGTATTATGATAATACTTCCACGATGTAAAATGCTTAATATAGGCACCAAGGCCCTATCTTATGTTCTCTTAATAAGAGGGTGTTCACACACCACTATACACTTCCTAGACTCCAAAATATCCAACATGATGTGGTATCAAGACCAAAGATGTCTCGGGATGTACTTGATAGAGTTTAGACGACATAGGGATGGGTATTGAGAGGACATGCTGAGAGACAATGCCAGCCCATACAAGATGTTACCCAAAGATCCATCACTGATTTCTTCATGGCACAAGCATCCACATCAGCCACCCCTGCCGACACTGCCACATCGACATCAGCTCATACCAGCAGTACACATGGGCCATATTCGTGTCCTAGAGGAGTCCTAAGTGGGCAGGCCTACTCTATCCTACGTGCCAGGCACCCCCGACCCAAAGCACCGAGGATCCTCCACCACACAGAGACAAATCCATGAGATTCACTGTAGACATGACATGCCCCCACCATAGACACATCTGCCATAAGGAGGCTTATAGAGTCCTATTTCAGTTTTCAGTTTTCACATTCTTTTTTAGTTTTTCCATGGCACTATATATCCATGGTATCATGGTACTATTCATGGACTCATAGGCACTTCAGGTCTTTTGTAGACGTTAATAGATCTCTCTCCTCTCTCTCTCTCTCTCTCTCTCTCTCTCTCTCTCTCTCATAGGTCACTTTGGCCTTTTGAAGACGTTAATATAACATTTCATTTCTCTCTCTCTCTCTCTCTCAGTTTTCACGTTCTTTTTTTAGTTTTTCCATGGCCCTGAATACACATGGTATCATAGTGAGCTGCATATGACTAGGATTAGCTTTTCATTTCAGTTTTTCTTTCCATGATACTCAGGCCATGGACTTGTTGTATACAGATTTGTCTCATAGGCTAATCTGGCCTTGACGTTAATATATCTTTTCTTTCTTTCTTTCTCACACACACACATGCACACACAAATATATGTTATGGAAGATTGAGGATTCTACATGCTTGCACCTGGTAAAAGCTGTGCTGTGGCCGAGAAAGAACTGGTTTTTCATTGTAAGTATAAACAAGCTTTCTTTCAGCCACACTTAGGTGAAGGTCCTCAGGATTCATTACTCTGCCTAGAATCTTCAGCCTTTCCCTGAATGGAACCATGGAATCCAAAGCAAACCCACGAACTTTTTCCACCTCATCGTTTAGTATTTTCTGCTTCATCCCATGGAGTATGTCAAGGAAGGCAGCACATGTAAAATACATCTTTAAGTTTGTAATGTTATGTGTCTACCCCTCATTGTTGTTTCATTATCTTTATGTACATAAGAAGTATAAAGAATGGCACTTATACAGCTCCACAATGTAAGTGGTTGAAGAGACTGAAAGAAATACCGGCACTGCTCAAGAAGAAGGAAAACAAAAACAAATAAATGGATGTTTTCAATTGATTGCAATATTGAAAAACAACGGCACTACAAGCATGCTAAGGCTCCTTATGATGCCCTTTTCCATGCAGCTTGAATTGTATACTTGATCTCTTGGGATTCATTTGTGCCATATGCTTATGCCCTTTTCAACATCAAAACCTTTAAAAAACCTTAAAAGTTCATAAATACACTATGTAGCATATGAATAACATTGAGATCTCGCATCCACTCCCCCTGACTCACCTAGCCTTGTTTCCTCTGTGACATCACAATGCTCACTATCTTGGGCCCTCTTTATGGTTCATATGCAGCCACATTCCTCATGATATAGCTCTTAGCCATCATGCTGCCCCTGTAATGCTCCTCTACTGTTCTGCCTTTCATCCATCTTACCACATGCTTCAGCCTTTCCAGGGCTGTTTTCATAACTATGTCAGTCAAATGACTATTTCGTCTAGTAACAAGTTGGTTTATCTTTCTTTCCATGATGCTATTACTTCATGGATTCATGTAACACTCTTTTTTCTTATATAGAACCTTTGGTCTTTTGTAAACATTAATATACTTCTCTTTCATGTTGTCTGGACAACCAGATTAGTCATGGATCATATGTAATATCCTTTGGTCTCATAGACCCTCTTGGTCTTTTATGTTAACTCTCTCTCTCTCTCTTCCTTCAGAGAGGGCTTTGGGCCTCTGGACAAGATCATAGACTATCCAGATCAGCGCTGCCTTGTACTCTTTCTCCTTGAGCTCCTTCAACACGGAGAGACACTCCTCAAAGAGTCCTGATCCAGACACCGCCCACACCCCCCCTCCAGACGACCATCACCCGTTGCTTCCAACCACACACGAGGACAGCCACAAGATATAAGGACCCACCACAGAGTGAAGCCCAGAGCCTCGGCTGCACCATCTTCTGCCAGGCCACGCCTTGGAGTAATCCTGGATCGAGCCACTACACTCTAGCGAACCTAGCCACCCCCGACCTCCAGGACCCCTACCCCACCCACGCATGCACCAACTCCGGATTCATGAGCCTTTAGAGCAACATGGGGTCAATTTCCCCACACCCGGTGGATCTAGCGACCTTGTCGACTCGACTTATCTATCTCATGTTGGATATCCTAGACGGGCTTCTCTCATGGATATTCATAGATTCTATGAGACCAAAATGATGTGTACAAAGTGTCCATGAAATCTCGTCATGGATGAAATAAGAAAAAGCAGCAGTAAACTACAACTAAAAGCTGAAAGCTAAGACTCTCAAATTATACAAGATGAAAAATCTAGATCCTACTATGCCAGATTTAGGGGACAATAGGTGATGGGATATGGGAGAGCTGAATAAAAACAGTCAACCAACCCTGTATGTCAGGCAAGGGCCTGTCCACGATGTCCATCATGGGTGATACAAGTAGGTTAGAGATGTTGATAGTCTGCTGTGAGGATGAGGCAGCTCGATGGGGCAGGCTAGGATCTCGTGAATCCCGGGCTGATGAGCTGGAGGTAGTCGGGCTCCAACGAGATGAGGGCGTCTAGCTCTCTGAGTGAGCGTTCCCGATCTGACGCAACTCCCATGGGCCTGCTACAAGGAGGCACTGTGGTATAGGCTCCCGTATCCACTATGTTAGGCTCTGGTGCCTCCCCATCCACCACCCCTCTAGGCTAGAAAAAACTAGTGATGGTAACTTGAGAGGAGGGTTGTGGGGGCGACAATCTCTGAGTAGTGACTCTCTGTGTCAGCTTAGCTCCAGTGGGAAGAGTCCAAGGCACCTCTAATATGGGTACTCCATGATTCAGGATAACGGTCCAAATCCCTCTCTCAATAGAAAATGAAATCTCCCTATGATCTCATAGTAGACTTCGCACTGGCAAACATTGTGAATTTATGTCAAATGTATTTAAGGCATATTTTGCAAAAAAGGGCATAAAGCATCAGTGTACTATGCCATACATTCCACAGCAAAATGGTGTGGCAGAGAGGAAAACCAGGTCATTGATGGAGATAGCTAGATGCATGGTAAAGACCAAGAATCTGCCTCATAAATTCTGGATGGAGGCAATTATGTGTGCTACACATATCTTGATCAAGTGCCCAACAAAAGCATTGAAGACTATCACTCCATACGAGGCCTGGTATGACAAAAAGCCCAAGGTTGACTACCTTAGGACTTTCTGTTTGCCTTGCATATGCTCATGTGCCTCCACAGATTACAGGAAAATTGGATGACAAAGCAATCAAATGCATATTTGTGGGCTACAGCAATGGTAGCAAGGGATACTATCTCTACAATCCATGCAGTCAAAGGATTTTTGAAAGTAGAGATGTTGTATTTGCTGAAAATTCAGCTCAGCCACTTGCAAAGTTTGGCAAGTCCTTTCAGAATGGCCCACAAAATATGTTTGAGAGACTACTACCATTGGGCATAGAAGGAAGAGCAGACCAGCCACATGAAATGCCTAATGGACAGCATATGGGTGCTGAGATTCAGCCCCACAATCAGCCCATTGCAAACAATGACATTGAGGAGGTAGTACAAGAAGTGCGGACAGCATTGGAGGAGGCTAGAACAGTGCCTTGTTGGCTGGTCCATACCTTACAAGAGAGCAAACTCTCAGCTCCTCTGCATAGCAGAACACAGGCTGGTTCTAGAAATGCAAGAGAAAATGCAAATGTGGCCTGCATGAGTAGTCTATGTGACACAAATGAGCCAACTTCATTTGAGGAAGCCAAGGAAGATGAACATTGGCAAGAAGCCATGCAACAAGAGATTGATGCAATCCAAAAAAATTGCACATGGGATCTTGTGGACTTGCCACCAGCCAAGAAACCAATTGGTACAAAGTGGGTGTACAAGGTCAAGAGAAAGTCTGATGGTACCATTGACAAGTACAAAGCAAGACTAGTTGCCAAAGGCTATGCCCAACACAAAGGCATAGATTATGATGAGACATTTGCACCTACTTCCAGGTTGTCTACTGTTAGATGTGTTGTTGCAGTGGTTGCCCATCATGGATGGATAGTGCATCTGTTGGACAGCAAGACAGCTTTTCTCAATGGGAACTTGCAAGAAGACATTTATGTGAGTCGGCCCCATTGGTTTTGTGATGCCTATTCGATTAATACTCCAAAATATCCTTTATGACATTAGGGAACAAGGGACTAAGGTTCAATATGATTTTATCCATGTAAAAGCACCAATAGTTGAGTTAAAAGTCAAAGCCCATGAGTTATGGAGAGGAAGAGAATCTACACTTTATGGAGGAGGTTTAGGAGATGATGTGGGAGTTTCTCTCTTGATTCATTCCCATGAGTTTTCTCAGAGAATCAATGTATTTTTGATGCCTACTTAAGAGGCCAATCATCTAATACAAAGTGTGCATGATTATACTAATCACACCTATGCTTATGTTAATCAATGTTTTAATCCTTCTAGCTTAAGTGATTCATTATGCTTCACTACGGTGTTCCTTGATCATTATGAACCACCCTAATCACTTCATTTGGTATCAGAGCCATGCTACTATCCCATCAATATCTTTATCAACTAATTTTCTTGATTAATCACAAAATTAATCAAGATTTTGCTATTTTAAGCCTCTCCTACAGACCACTACTCACTAGAGGGTGGAAATCAACCCACACTCAACCTCATTGAGTGAGCCAGCTTCAGAGTCTTGAAGCCAAGCCACCACACTTGAGTTTCATCAGAAAACCCCTCTCCATCGAGCTCGCAACCGTCGGAATTATCATCTGCAACCATCACCTTTTTTTCTGAGAAAAACGGAGACCTCTCCTTCGCGGTAGCAAATTTGTCTAATTCCCCAAAGCTGCCAAGGTTTTTGGGCACACCCAATACGATGGTGATGCTCAAGTTTGGCAATGGAGGTCATCTACCTTGACATTCAGGCCTGGGCACTTCTCAGAAAGGTATTCTGGTAAAATCAGAATTAATCACTTCATTTTTGGCTAATCCTATGATTAATGCTTTCAACCTCATCTAGACTCACTCCTATATAGCTGACTTGAAGCATTTTAACAACAAAGAAGCATAACTTGGTCATAATCATCCTCCACTAGTGCACTGTTTTCTGCACAGAAAACAATAAGAGAGCTCCACTAATCAGAGGTTAATTGGGCTTAATCTGTGAATTTATCTTGAATTTATCTGCAATTGGGTATTCATTCATGCTATTGGGAAGGTGTTACAAAGCTCTATCAACTCACATTGTGGTTACCCATTAGTTTTGGAAGCTCATTGATCATTAGAAGTTTATTACTCATTAGTAGTGGAAGCTCATGCTCACTCTTCTTTTGAACTTTCATTATGCCAAGCTCAAGTGAATCATCTAATAGAAACCACATTAAAAAGAAGATTACAAAGATCAAAAAGAAGCCACACTACTATGCTTATGCAAGGGCTATGGGTCTAAGGTGTTTTTTTTAGCAACAACATGCATGCGTATGGTGAGGGTGAATTCTAGATTGTCTTGCCATTCAAATTTGTAAAGGGTCTTGCCATTCAAATTTTTAAAGGGACTAGACACTGCTTGTTGGGTATTTATCCCAAAAGTAATACCTTCCCTACAATGGCTTATTCACCCAAGACAGATAAGTTTGAAGGGCAGAACTTCCACACATGGCAAACTAAAGTTAAATTTACTTTGATGAAGAAAGGTTTGTGGAATGTTGCAAATGGTAAAGATAAAAAACCAAGCACAAGGGATGCAGAGGCTACATGGCTAACTAAAGATGAAAAAGCACTTGCCATTATAGCCTTAGGATTAAGTGATAATCTCATCCACCATATCGATGGAAAAGAAACCTCACACGAAGCTTGGGAGACACTTGATATACTTTTTGGAGAACAAGCCAAGAACTCCAAAATCTCTCTTCTTATAAAGTTTTTTGAATTAAAAATGAATGTGGGGCATTTTCTTCCCACTCATCTAAACTATATGAAGAGCATTCTAACCCAACTTGCAGGAATCAACAAATACATTGAAGATGATGAAGTTACTGCAGCACTTCTAAAGAGTCCACCACAAAATGAGTATGGTAACATTGTTACCCCCTTCTCCTTCACTACTGGATGTAGAGGCTTCTCTACTTGAAGAAGAGAAAAAGATCAAACAAAGGCAAGGGCACATTTACAATGAGGGTGCTTACCTTAACCAAGGAGGCTACAAGAAACATGGATCAAAGACATCTTTCAACGGATCTTTTTAGAAAAAGGAGTTTCCTAAGAAGTCTTGTAACTTCTACGGGAAAGCTAACCATGAAGAGAAGGATTGTTTTTTCAAGAAAAAGGCTCAAAAAGCCTTACTTGCAGAGAAAGCATATTCAAGTGAAGATGAAGCAAAGGAAGAAGCAAGAGCCTCACATGAGGCCAACTTTCTTCTAGATAGCTGGGCTTTCTAAAAGAGAAGTTACCCTTTCCACACTCAGCCCCATATCCTAAACTAGTTGTAAACATAACTAGGGTCTAGTATCTGGCATCATAAATGGCATTGTAAACCTAAGTGGAGTAAGACCTACGAGCACCAACATGATCATCATATCCATCATTGTAAACAGCAACTAGGACTAGCATTGTCATCAACTTTAGTCATAGATATTTGGGCGACGAGGGTGTTGGATTAATACTCCAAAATATCCTTTATGACATTAGGGAACAAGGGACTAAGGTTCATTATGATTTTATCCATGTAAAAGCACCAGCACTTGAGTTAAAAGTCAGAGCCCATGAGTTATGGAGAGGTGAAGAGAATCTAGGCTTTATGGAGGAGGTGTAGGAGATGATGTAGGAGTTTCCCTCTTGATTCATTCCCATGAGTTTTCTCAAAGAACCAATGTACCTATGATGCCTATTTAAGAGGCCACTCATCTAATACAAAGTATGCATGATTATACTAATCACACCTATGCTTATGTTAATCAATGTTTTAATTCTAGCTTAAGTGATTCATTATGCTTCACTATGGTGTTTCTTGATCATTATGAACCACCCTCATCACTTCAATGCCTCGCCACGAAAGCACTTTATGGTCTCAAACAAGCTCCCAGAGCTTGGTATGAGAAAATACATTCTTATTTGGCCAACCAGGGCTTCCAGAATAGTCCAACATAAACCACACTCTCGTGAGTGTTAGTAGTGTCAACACAGACACCCACCACCATTCTCACTAACAATCAGAGTGCTATACCACCCTAATCACTTCAATGCCTGGCCACGAAAGCACTTTATGGTCTCAAACAAGCTCCCAAAGCTTAGTATGAGAAAATACATTCTTATTTGGCCAACCAGGGCTTTCAGAATAGTCCAACAGAAAGCACACTCTCGTGAGTGTCAGTAGTGTCAGCACAGACACCCACCACCATTCTCACTAACAATCAGAGTGCTATACCACCCTAATCACTTCAATGCCTGGCCACGAAAGCACTTTATGGTCTCAATCAAGCTCCCAGAGCTTGGTATGAGAAAATACATTCTTATTTGGCTAGCTAGGGTTTCCAGAATAGTCCAACAGAAAGCACACTCTCGTGAGTGTCAGTAGTGTCAGCACAGACACCCACCACCATTCTCACTAACAATCAGAGTGCTATACTATGGCACGGGATCCTGTTTTCCATGCTCACACTAAGCACATAGAGATTTGCTATCACTATCTTAGAGAAAGGCTATATGCAAGGGAGATTACATTAACCTACTGCTCTACACAAGACAATGTTGCAAATCTATTTACGAAGGCATTGCCTAGAGAGAAGTTTGAAGCTTTTTGCAAAGCTTTGGGTTTACTCTCCTACAAAGAGTGATCTGCCACCTTGTACAGGTTTACATATTTCATTACAAGGGGGAATTTGAAGGTATGCAAATATATAGTGCCACATGTGAGCAGGAGATAATTCCTAGGGCACTTTTATCCCAGTGGGCTTTTCCCCTGCACACCTAGTGTGAAAGGACACTTAAACTAGGGCTTTCATTATAAGTTTTACTTGTACTTCATTTCACTAATTATCAATATGCGTGCAAGTACTCCTCCCATTCTCCTGCTAACTGACTTGCTCCTTGTGTGTGTGTGTGCGAGCTCCCATTGCCGTCCTAACCCTAGCCTTATTCCTCCTATGTGGCAACACTCGCCCCCTCACTGATGTTGGACATCCTTTTATGGACCCCTACCACACACCAATGGATAGCTCCCTCTCCACACACACCCCCATATCCTCTACACCCACTTTGTATCCACAATGATGAGGATGGTGATCCTCCATGATGAGGATGACGATGATGATCCATACATATCTACATTTACCCAAGGATTAGTGTTAGTTCTTTTTTGTTATGTTGTCCTTTTTCCATGATGAGATTCCATGGACACATTGTACACCCCTGTCTCATGGACCCGTTGGGTCTTTTGCAAGATGTTACTATATCTCCTCTCTCTCTCTCTCTCTCCTCTCTCTCTCTCTCTCTCTCTCTCTCTCGGTGGATCTCGTGGAGGGTCCACAAGATCCACCAACGTAGTGGACCTTGTGGACCCTCCACGAGCTGCTCTAGACCTGCCTCGCCCGAGAGGAGTTACTTCGAACCGAGCCTCTACACTCCAACGTGTCCAACGCCCTCAGCCCCCCGTCGGCCACGATCACCTCATCAGCTAGGACATGCTCCACTGCCATCGAGCTACCTTTCCACATGACATAGCTAAGGGATACCTCTTGGCCATACTCATTAGCCCCATGCTTGATATTTTGGAGTGGTATACCATCTACTCGGAGCTGATGTTGCTCTCATGTTTCTATGTTCTTCGTATTCCATGATGAGTTTCCATGGACAGTTTTGTATCACCCCAGTGAGATAGCTATGTTTATGTTTTCTTTCTGTTCTATTTTCCATTTCATGATGAGATATGGCATGGACATTAATGTATCACTTTGGTCTCATACGCCCACTGGGTCTTTAGTAGACGCTTAATATTTCTTTCTTTCTTTCTTTGGCATGCACGGTATGCAGATGGAGGCACTCCCCCCCTTCCAGTTTAGCATAGAGGCCCCGTCATTTGCTCTCAGCACAGAGCGGAACAGGGTTATCAGGAAGGACATTGTCAGACTGGATACTCAGAGGACATGGAGTTCACCTAGTTGTCCACTAGGGACAAAGATGGCCTTCTACAGAGATCACCTCCTATGCTTGACAGAGGATGGGTTCATCATCCGTCCACACTACATGGACATACACCTATCCTTTGGGGTGAGATGTGCGATCGGCCAGATCCGCAACTCGTCCCACCAGCTGAGAGTGGAGGCTGCTAGATATGGGCCTAGGGCAGCCCCACCAGAGGACAGGATATGCCAGCTCTCTCACACAGAGCCCGAGACAGAGGACCATTACATATGCCGATGCCCCATGTACTATGAGATTCGGGGGAGGTTCCACTGCCTCTTCCGAGCTGGATTCGGACCACTTTCTAGGATCATGGACTTCCCGGATCAAGGATGCCTGGGACTTTTTCTTCTAGAGCTCTGTAGACACAGGGAGTCCTTAGTGAGATCCAGATCAGCTGTACTTGCTCGAGGACCAGCACAGAGAGCTCTCATTGACTTCTTCCATACCAGCACTCCGAGGGCCGATCCACCCATCATACCCAGACCACAGGCTAGTGTAGGAGCTCGGCCGAGAGGTGTGACACTCGACAAAGCCACTGAGTTATGCAGAGCTCGACGCCCCAGACCCCATGGCCCTCGCCCACGGCCACGCCACCACAAGAAGATCCGGGCCATCATCTCCCATCATCACAGGACCTTCTCGCGCCAGCTCAGTTTTACCACCTTGAGCACCATGTCACAGCGGCCCATGAGGGATGTATTAGGGTGATATGAGAGCTCTCTGCTCATGTACCTAGATCAGATTTTAAAGTTCTAGATTTTTGTTATCTTTCTTTATTACTATTTTGTACCCAGGATTATATACCTCATGGATATGATGTAACCTTTTGGTCTCAAAGGTCATTTTGGCCTTTTGAAGTCGTTAATACAACTTTCTTTCTTTCTTCTCAGCAGCCACCTATACCTCAGCCACAGGAGCCTCGACCTACCACAGCTAGCTTCTTTACCCACTCAATGGTACAGGAAGCTATCCGCCGCCTACAGCATGGACGGGCCGCCGACCATATGGGCCTGCAGGGTGAGCATCTCATATATGCAGTAGATTCTTTAGCTCCTTTTCTTGCACACCTGTTTAACAGGGCACTAGCAGAGGGTCTGCCTGCGGAGTGGACGATGCACACCATTGTGCCGATTCACAAAACAGGGGATATGCTCGATCCGAGCAACTACAGGACGGTTATGGTTGGCCACGTGCTGGCCAAACTCTATGGTGCAGTGCTGGAGCAAGAGCTTAGCTTATATGCTGAGAGAGCAGGTTTACGCTCATCAGGGCAGGCAGGCTTCAGGAGAGCTTTCTCTACCACTGACCATGTATTCACTTTGAGATGTATGATTGATCAGGCCAGAGTGAGGAAGAGAAAGCTCTATTGCTGCTTTGTGGATTTCCGCAAGGCATTTGACACAGTACCACGAGAGAGGCTCTTTCAGCGCCTACAGTCTCCTGGCATACCAGTAGATATGACATGGGGCATCTATGCATTATATGAGCAGGTTTTTGGGCGAGTCAGATGTCCAGGAGGTATGTCTGAGACTATTGCTAGCACCATTGGTGTGAAGCAAGGATGCCCACTTTCCCCCACGCTATTTGGGTTATACATTGATGAGGTGGCTGACTTCATTACACGGGGAGGCGGAGATGGAGTTGATTTAGCAGGTACCTCAGTACATATTATGCTCTATGCTGATGATATTGTATTAGTGTCTGAGTCTCCAGGTGGTCTACAGCAGCATCTACATGCACTCGATGATTTCTGCACACAGAGGGGTCTTACTGTGAACCTTGGGAAAACCAAGGTTATGGTCTTTCATACATCGAGACAGGGCAGGAGTCAGCTGACATTCACTCTCGCAGGATGCCAGGTGGAGGTGGTGACATCATACGTGTACCTAGGGGTTACCTTCTCTGCAGCAGCCACACGCTTCACCATGGGTTCAGCAGCCAGAGCTAGATTGACATGGGGATATGCAGCATTGGCTATGCTAGAGAGACAGTGTCACCAGGCGCATTTTCAGGAGCCCCGGACGAAGGGGTGGCTATTTGACACATTAGTCACACCGGCATTGATGTATGGAGCAGCAGTATGGGCGCCAAGCCTTGCTACCCATTGGTGGACACAGATAGAGAGACCACATGCCCTCATGATGGCACGCATGATACGCAGCAAACCGTCAGTACCTCATGACATTATCCGAGCAGAGTTTGCTGCGCCTCCTATGATGGTAGAGGCCATATTTCAGACTATATGCCTGCTAGACAGATTCAGAGAGATGCCACAGGACAGATTGTCATACAGAGCTTTTGAGGCATCTAGACAGCTGGCTGAGGCAGGAGACAGAGGATCATGGTATGCACAGGTCACACATTGGTTCTCACAGCATGGCCTAGACATGGATCATCTACCACCATTCCAGTATGACAGGAATGCACCACATATCCGTCTCTCTCATAGTGAGAGGAACAGAGTATTGAGGCAGGATCTATGGCAGCTCTATCCACGAGAGACATGGATATCGCCTACACAGCCTCTTCCACCGCAGATGCTATACTACAGAGATCACTTCATGAGTATCACTGATGATGGATTTATAGAGAGGCCTAGATACATGGAGGGCTTTTTACCACACGGCTCCCGAGTGGCTATTGGTCAGCTCAGAGTTTCATCACACCGATTGGAGATTGAGACTGGCAGAGCAGCACGGATCCCCCGAGAGGAGAGGGTATGCAGATTGTGCAGAGAGGAGGTGGAGAGTGAGGAGCATTATGTATGCAGATGCAGAGCATATACAGCCATCAGAGAGAGATATCCCATTTTATTCAGAGAGCCACATTCCCTACGCAAGATCTTTGAGGCAGCAGACCAGCGCATACTGGGGAGATACATTCTAGACATACAGCGCCACAGAGAGACATTATTACAGGCTCAGACAGCTCAGGGGGGGGGGGGGGGCGACAGACACAGATTACTACATTTTTTCAGAGATCCATCCCCCTCCCAGCCCCTACACGGCAGGGAATTACTCTCCAGAGAGCAGAGACACTTAGAGCCCGCAGGAGACAGAGGACACCTGGCTTTCGGACACCACGCCTATACCAGAGAGAGATGACAGAGATCAAAGCTCAGTTTCACAGAGAGGGGTGCGGAGCGACTGGCTCGCTTCAGAGCACACCCAGGCATGTTCTTCAGGGAGCTGTGGACACCCCCTTCACTGATGTATACCATTTTATACCCCCAGTATGGTACAGGATGGAGCTAGCTAGGTTGCATATCATGATTGTATACTCCATGCTAGCTAGGTTGCATATCATGATTGTATACTCCATGCATATAGCTTTGCATTCTCCTAGTGGTAGAGCTCCATCCCCTGCACACCCAGATTCAGCTTTTTTTTTTGTTCAGTACTTTTTCATTTTGTTGGGATGACAGAGGATACCCCATACAGGTACTCCGATTTGTCTCATAGGCCGAGTTCGGTCTTTTGGAAGACGTTAATAAAATCTCTCTCTCTCTCTCTCTCTCTCTCTCTCTCTCTCTCTCTCTCTCTCTCTCTCTCTCTCCCTCCCCCCCCCCATCACAGAGGCCTGACATTCACTCCACCATCAGATCGGTTCTGGCCGACGCGGGTATCGTCATTAGCTGATCACAGCATATCTCACTCTACACAATATCATCTCTTGATCACATGTACTGTCAAATGTTTTCATTTTACTTTTTCTTTCAGTTTTCCATGGCTCAGTATATCCATGATACCATTGTATTACTTTTGGTCTCATAGACCCTTGGGGTCTTCCGTAGACTTCAATATAACTCTCTCTCTCTCTCTCTCTCTCTCTCTCTCAACTGGCAGGGAGTCCACACACAGACTTCAATATAACTCTCTCTCTCTCTCTCTCTCTCTCTCTCTCTCTCTCTGCAGGGAGTCCACACACAGACTGATTACTGACTTCTTTAGAGGGACTACCCGGGAGGACACAGCTGACAGCCCAACAGTGGGCACCCCGTGGGACTCTAGTTGAGAAAGCTATCCAGTTGGGTAGATCCAGATGCCCGAGGGTTCGCGGATCCTTACATCAGAGACGGTGCCTACACCGGAGGATTCAGAGCATCATTGCGAGGCATCGGGCTCGTCCGACTAGGCATCTCACTATGGCAGATATCCAGGCTATCCGGCAGAGACCCATGCTAGAGCTCCTAGGATGATTACCACTCCAGCCATATACTCTTGTACTCACTGTCGCTTTTGTACTCCCCCATATTCATGTATTCATGTATCCATGTACTCATGCACCCCATTTTGACTAGTAGCATTACTTTTCTTTTCCAGATAGTGTATCAGATGTCACATGGTTTGGTCTCATAGGTCACTTTGGCCTTTTGAAGACGTTAATATAACATTTCATTTCATTCTCTCTCTCTCTCTCTCTCTACTTGCTTGAGGACCAGCACAGAGAGCTCTCACCGACTTCTTCCATACCAGCACTCTGAGGGCCGATCCACCCATCATACCCAAACCACACGCTAGTGTAGGAGCTCGGCCGAGAGGTGTGACACTCGACAGAGCCACTGAGTTATACAGAGCTCGACGCCCAGACCCCATGGCCCTCGCCCACGGCCACGCCACCACAGGACGATCCGGGCCATCATTTCCCATCATCACAGAACTTCTCATGCTAGCTTAGTTTTACCACCTTGAGCACCATGTCACAGCGGCCAATGAGGGATGTATTAGGGTGATAGGAGAGCTCTCTGCTCATGTACCTAGATCAGATTTTAGAGTTCTAGATTTTTGTTATCTTTCTTTATTACTATTTTGTACCCAGGATGATGGACCTCATGGATATGATGTAACCTTTTGGTCTCATTGTACTTATTGCACACCCAGATTCAGCTTTTTAGTTCAGTACTTTTTCATTTTGTTGGGATGACAGAGGATACCCCATACAGGTACACCGATTTGTCTCATAGGCCGAGTTCGGTCTTTTGGAAGACGTTAATAAAATCTCTCTCTCTCTCTCTCTCTCTCTCTCTCTCTCTCTCTCTCTCTCTCTCTCTCTCTCTCTCTCTATATATATATATATATATATATATATATATATAGTACCAACTTAAGCTTTTCATTTTTATTTCCTAACATTTCCATTTTTTATGTAACTCAAACATTGTATCACATGGACTTGATGTTATTATTTTGGTCTCATAGGTCACTTTCGCCTTTTGAAGACGTAGGTATATCTTTCTTTCTCTCTCTCTCTCTCGGATTCAGGAGATCATCGAGCAATCTCATCCTCTCAACAAACTATCAACATCTCTAGCCTTCTTGTATCACCCATGATGGACATCCTTCAAGGTAATGGTCTTCAATACCTCCCACCCCTTCACATATAGAGGGGATCATGTGGAGATTGTCTCATCCTATGTCTACCTTGGTGTCACTTTGAGTGGCCCACACTTCACCATGCTTCCCACAACACATGCCAAAGTGACATGGGGATATGCAGCCTTGAGCAGCAGTGCTTCTAGGCACATTTCCAAGAGCCCAGAACGAGAAGGGTTGCCCTTTTGACACCCTCGTCACACAGCCTTGATGCATGGAGGGGCCTTTTGGGGGCCAGATTCATCCAATAAGGATTGGCAGTGAGTGGAGAGGCCCTAGGTCATGATGCTCTCCCGTATGATCCGCAGCAAACCATCAGTCCCACAGCAGATTATCCAGGCAGAGTTTGTTGCAGCCCCAATGGTAGTGGATGCACTTTTCTAGACAATCCCATACCTCCATCACATCGGTCACATGGATCTCCATAGGTACCCGAGGTTTGCCCTGGAGTCCTCGAGACAACTAGCACTCGACGGCCACCCTAGAGTATGGTATGCCCGAGTTTCTACTTGATTCTCAGAATATGGACTCTACATGGACCGCTTCCCACCCCTTCAATTTTGGACTCCCCTTTTCTCCAGCTCTCTCACGAGGACACCAACCGGATTATCCGGTTAGATCTTTTCAACCTCTACACCCACTGCACGTGGATCACACCTTCAGAGCTCCCAACAAAGATGCACTTCTAAAGAGATCACTTCCTCACGCTCACTGAGGATGGATTCATCCAGCAGCTAGCCTACCTGAGTGTTCACATGTCCCATGCCATGGGGTTTGCAATTGGCCAAATACGGGTTTCATCCCACCACCTCAAAGTGGAGACAGGAAGAGCTAAGCACGTCTTCAGAGCTGGGTAGCTCATACGGAGAGTCAAAGAGGAGAGGATGACATCCACGCGAGGTTTCACTATATGTTCCATGACAAATTTAACCCACTCTCCAAGATCATTGACTTTTCGGACCGGTGTTGCCTATGGCTCTTCCTGCTCGAGCTCCGCAGACACAAGGACGCTTTCTTGAGAGAGCTTCAGCCCCAGCCACCCCAACCCCTCCCTCACCAGCCAACCGTCACCAGCTTCGTCTTTGCCCCAAACCACCCCGATCCCCTCTCTTGCCAACCAACCATCACCAACTTCTTCCCGGCCCAGGAGGAGGACACCCATACAATGGATCCCATGGACCCACCTTGGGCTGCTTCGGGCCCACCTCGCCCAAGAGAAGTTAACACAGACAAGGCCTCCGCATTGCAGCATGCCCGACGACCCCAACCCCCCAGAGGACGCCCACGATCCCCTCAATCAGCTCCAAATCCAAGACATGCTTCGTCGCCATCGAGCTACCTTCCACCTGATGTAGTTGAGGAAGACCTCTCATACTCATTAGCTCCTCTCACGTTCCACGTGATGTAGTTGAGGTTGGGAGCCAATGCTCGTCTCATGTTTCACATTCCTAGTATTCCATGATGAGATTTTCATGGACAGTTTTGTAGAACTCCAGTGAGATAGTTTTGTTTTGTTTCTATTTTATTTGATAAGATACACCATAGACATTATTGTATCACTTTGGTCTTATAGGCCCATTGGATCTTTAGTAGACGTTTAATCTATCTCTCTCTCTCTCTCTCTCTCTCTGACCAGTCAGGGTGCTGACCACAGAGGATATTGAGGAGATCCGCCAGCGTCCGATGCGGCACATATTATGAGATGGAGGCACCTCCATAGTGTACCCCCCCGTCCCACATGATATTGTATCCCCTCACTATACTCCACTCACCTCCATAGCGTAGCCCCCCCTCACTATATTCACACCCTATAAGGGTTTCTCTTTGCCTTCCAGTTCCAGTTTCATTTTCTAGGTGCCAGTAGTATCATCTTTATTTTTCTTTTTCATTTTCTAGTTTTTTATCCAGACATTGTATCAGATCCACCATGATGTAACTTTTTGGTCTCATAGGTCATTATGGCCTTTTGAAGACGTTAATATAACATTTCATTTCATTTCTCTCTCAAAATACATCCACCCTATTGAGCTTCCCACATTCCTGTAGGCGTACATGGTACCGCCAAGAGTAACACTGGAAAGATGCCCCAAAATAGTTGGTACGATGACGAGTGTCGGGCTACTCGTTCACGTCTCAAATGGCTCTTGATCATATCTTCACACTCATGAGCCTCATAGAGGAGGCGAAGGCACAGAGACATAAATTATATTGCTACTTTGTGGATTTCCGCAAGGCATTTGACATTGTGCCTCACGACAGACTTACGCAGAGATTGCAGACACTTGGGGTACCATCAAAGATGATATGGGGGATTATTGCTTTGTATGAGAGAGTTGTGGGTCGTGTGCAATGTCCGGGCCCATTACCAGAGGAGCTTGTTAAGCAAGGATGTCCATTATCTCCGACCTTGTTTGGATTATACATTGATGAGCTAGCAGATTTTGTGGACAGAGGGGGGGCAGTGGATCATCTTTGGCAGATCTATATGTAGCTTTGATGCTTTACGCAGACAATGTAGTACTTGTCTCGGATACACAACAGGGGTTACAGTGGCACATGGATGCCTTGGGAGAGTTTTGTAATCAAAGGGGCCTGACAGTCAATCTTGGTAAAACCAAGGTTATGATTTTCAATACCACAGAGCAGGGGCAAGAGACCACCCACATCATGTACCAGGACAGACGTGTGGATGTAGTGACTTCATATGTATATTTGCAACTATCCTCTTTTTCACGTTGTTGGCATACAGTTTACTCACTGATCATATGTAGCATATTTTAGCCTCAGAGACCCTTTGGATCTTTTGTGGGCGTTAATATAATACTTAATATAATACTTTTTTCTTCCTCGCTGCCCCACATTTCTTCTCTTCATTATCCTTCGTTACCACTCTTCATTATCCTTGACTTCTTTCGCTTTTTGTCTCTTCTTTTCCTAATCTACACCTTCTTGGCATCACCATTGTCTTTCCCTTCAGACATGTTTTTTTCTCCACAAGACAACTATCCAAGTAGAGCTTGCAACTCTCCATTCAATGATAATGGAGTCTGGACAACTCGACCCATCCAGAAAATTGTATAAAATGAAGAACTATGGAGTGTGTTTTGCATTAAGCATGTAATATGTCCCAAAAGGATCTCTACCCACTTGATAAAGGAGCTATGTACATGCCATTTGTTAAAAACTGAGAATTAAAGCCCAACATGAGACTTTTTAAAACAATAATCTCGAAACAATTTAGATAAATGCATTGAAGACCTTGGCAGCCTTCAATTGAACATATTCATGTTTGGTCCATCGTCCATGTCCACCATTTGCTACCATACAGCTTAATGTGTTTACATGTAGTGTCCTTCCCGCCAAGGCTTCTCAATCAATACTGTTCCACACTTTAGGTTCAAGAGGATTATCTCTTTGCTCTCTCTCCTGATTTCCATTGTTACGATACATCTTCAAGTGTTTAAATTTTTATTTTTCCCCTGCTCATGTTCACCATTTGCTCCATCAACTACTCATTTATGCAGTATAATTGAGCATACACACAAACATGAACACAAGCACAAATACAAACGCAGTTATAAACATAGACAAAACAACAAAGCATAGAAATAATGGGATAACTGTCATACCAGAAACATCTCCTGAAAATTTGAAGGAACCTTTGAATAGTGTTCAGAAAGCTTGTGATATGAAACCCAGTTCAACCCCTCTCCATCAACTTCATTCAAGAAGATAGCCGCTGGATACATTGGTATCTTCAACAAAAGTTGTAACACAGGTTTTAAAAAAACTATAGTATAAGCATGCATCATGGTACATTACCCTTACTTGTGCAAAAAAAATACCTGAATGTTCAAGATAAGAAGTGACGGGAGCTTTCCAATGTTATTGCACACGGGAAGTTCAACATATTGAGCAATATGGTTGATTTTCTTAAGCGATCTAAAGACATCGACACCAAATGGTTCATACATCTCATACTCTGAGGCCGGTACCTTTTTTTTATCCCTGTAGGCACAAAAATTACACTGTAAACTTCTCTCTCTCTCATGGACCCAAACAATTACAGGACTATTATGATTGGCCAAACTTTACGGGTCAGTGCTTGAGATGGAGATCAGCACACAAGCAAAGAGTCAGGCACAGAGCATCAGGGCAGGCAGGCTTCCGCAGGTCATTCTCACTTTGGATCACATCTTCACCTCACCCTCCGAGCCATCATAGATGAGGCCAGAGCACGACACCTGTGGGTTTACTGCTGCTTTGTGAATTTCCGCAAAGCCTTTTATACAGTGCCCCGAGCCAGACAACTGCAGAGACTCACTCTAGGATTTGGGGGTACCATCAGACATGATCTGGGGGATCATTGCATAATATGAGTCAGTCATTGGGCAGGTGAGATGCCCAGGAGGAGTATCAAAAGAGATCTCCAGTACCATCGGAGTGAAGCAAGGATGCCCATTGTCTCCCACTCTCTTTGGCCTCTACATCAACGAGATTTCGGCCTTCATTGATAGAGGAGGGGGAGGAGGCATATCACTAGCAGGCATCCTTGTTTCCATACTACCTTATGCTGATAACACTGTGCTTATTGCAGATTCTCCAGAGGCTCTCCAAAGGCATCTCAACACATCAGCGGACTAAGGTTATGGTCTTAAACACATCCCTTCTTTTCACATCTCAACTAAGTTGGGCAGATTGCACACTCATGTGTACTTGGGAGTCACTTTTACCGGACCAGTCTTCTCGATGAGCCATGATGCAGAGGCTAGACTGATGCAAGGGTATGCTTCTCTTGCTCTCATGGAGAGACAGTGTTTCCACACCCCTTTCCAAGAGCCAAGGACAAGGATGTGGCTATTTGACATCTTGGTGTTATGTACCTAACACTATTCCTCGGGGTTAGGGCCTAATGTGATCAAGGTTGGGGAGCCCTCGGACTAGGGGAAGGTCACAGGTAGGTTACGGGTGGCTAGGGTTTCTTATTAGTGATCCATGGTTACTGGCTATTTATAGCTGGATTGTTATTTATAGTCGCAGTGGTCATTATATAAGTGACTAATGGGTTACTGTGATTCATTCAGTCATAGAGTTCGCTAATGGTATGTGCCTGGACCAGACTTCTACCATGGACATGGCGGTTTTCACAGGCGGTCTTGCCAAAGGTCCCTTAGGATAGGCTCTAGTGGTATGGGACACCAAGGCTAACTGGCTTCGCTTGTGGGGAGTGGAACCCTAGCCCCTGTCTCGGGGGAGCTTCCAGATGGAATGTACAGTTGGAAGGCGATTTTGCCTGCACCCTTCTATATGTATTAAGCTTGTGTGTTTAGCTTGTGTATCAGGTGGTCCTACGGGGGACTTTGCACTTGGTCACTCCAGCATTGATATATGGAGCACCCTTTCGACCACCTGATCTCACAGCAGCCAAATGGCCGAAGATAGAGGGGCCTCAGGTCATGATGCTCTCCGGTATGATATGCAGTAAACCATCGGTCCCACATGATATTATCCTGGCAAAGTTTGTTGCAACGGTAGTAGAGGCACTCTTCTAGACAATCACATACATTCACAAGATCAATGCCATGGACCCCTCAAGACTCCTGAGGCTCACCCTACAGTCCTCCCAGCAGCTACAGCAGATGGGCACGAGTCAAGGTATAGCCAAGTATGCACCTAGTTCATGAGGCAGGGACTCAGGATGGATTCCCTCCTGCCACTCCAGTATGACCCGGACTCCCCATTCATCAGGCTGTCTCAGGATGACAGGAACGGATGATCAGATATGATTTATTAGGACTATACATACAGGATAACTGGATCACAACACATGAGCCACTCTCACACAAACAGCAGTACTACATGGATACTTTAATGAGGGCTTATAGAGGAAGGCTTCATACTGAGGGCCAGATATCGTGACATATACATGTCACATGCCATGCGGATTGCGGTGGCCATCGCACCGCCTGAGGATAGACACAAGGAGAGCCATGTAGATACCTCTCATGAGGAGAGGATATGCACTACATGCCAGAGGGGGGTCGAGCCAAAGGAGCACTTCAAATGCAAGTGCACCGTATATTATGAGATCCGAGGGAGGTTCCACTGTCTCTTCAGAGAGGGGTTTGGGCCCTTTTCCAAGATCATGGATTATCCAGATCAGCCGTGCCTAGGCCTCTTCCTACTAAAGCTTCATCGTCACATAGACTCACTTATCAGAAAGTTGAGACCTCATGGGAGAAATCCACCAGAATTAAAAGCAGACCCTTATCTAAGATTGTGATGATGCGGATATGCTTTAAGTGTCAGAAATGAGCATCAGAGCCTGCAGGAACAGACTAGAGGGAAGGCTGATACAGACACAGCTGCTCCACAGTTGATAATATCCTAACAAGCAATCATTTGAGAGGCACACTATCGATTTGAAAAAGTCTAGTGCTGTTTCATTTACTTCCAAAAGGTCTCTATAATAAGACCACGTTCTTGAGCTTCGATTTCAAGATCAAAAGATGTTAGCCTTGAAAATCGGGTTTGTATGCACTCTAACAAAAGACTGTAAACGAAAAGCTCAAAAGTATGCAATCTTTTGTACTGAAAGTTGGAACAACAGCATACCTCGGATAATTGGAGCCTCGAAGCTTAAATGGTGAAGGGTTGACCCTACACCACCATCCTTCACTAGCTTTCTTTGTAGAACAGAAGGGAATCTGTGATCCTGCAACAGGCCTCTCTACAAAGCTGTTTGATGCAGCTGTAAGAAGAAAAGATAGCTTGAAATCGATAATAATCGCTTAAGGAAAACACTAAGAAGACAAACAAACACAAAACTCATTCATGGCTGTAAGAGTAATACTGGCTTTCTTGACCACAAAGAAGTCATAGGAGAAGATGGAAGAGATCATACAAAAATCAACTTTCTCATTAAACGAGCGCCACTTGAATGATAATCGAAGAAGACTATTTTTAGCTTTGTGTGAACCAGGACTAATCGGTAACTTTTTATCATTGAAGCTGACAGACGGAAGCAGTCCAGCTAAGCAAGACTTCTGTGAAATCCTGTCCTGCGAATCACCTGCCATCACCTCCCTTCTGAGTTGGACACATTAAAACTGCATTCTTCTGGTCGTCATCATCAATAAATAAAAACAAATCTATCACCTTTACTAGTAGGCACATGATGATGCTCTTCATTTTCAGCCTTTTTCCCGCCCTCTTGTGTGCAAGAAAAAAACTCGCCTAATGTCTTCTTCTCTCCAGGGCTAGTCAGCCCACTTGGTGATGCACCAGTACCATCCGGTGGAACCAAGTTTTCCATTCGCTCTTTAAGTAAGGCAAAAGTTGGCCGCGGAGTCCCTTGACTATTATGTGGGTGACTAAGACTGTTGCCACTTGCAGGTAGTGAATCTGAAAGCACCCAGCAGCGTGTGACGAGCTACAACGAAAGATGCTCCTGCTGCATGTTTAGAAAGCTCACTTGTTAAACAAGATAGAATAGGCAGCTTACCACCATTAACTGTTTTGAAATCCTCGTCTGAATCAGATTCCAACACAAGGTGTGTATCAAACCAGTCTTCATCCTTGCTTTCTGCAAGACAAAACTAGTTATTAACCATGCTTTTCCTCATACCTAGACCTCAGGCACAACTTACCAAACACTATGAGACATCAAACTTCATGGTGTTTCAGCAAAGCTCAATAAAATGCAATGGACTATCTATAATTTAATCTTTGACACACAGAAACTTTACTTATAAAAGAGAAACTTATAAAAGAAAAGTACTGCTATATTTTCAATTTTGTCCTCAGATATACTAACCTTTAGTGAAGCAAAAGGAAAAGCTGATGCACCAGCAAAAAAATCATTATTATTAATTAATTAATTTGATAGTAATTGCAGAACTGCCACATCTCAGAATCCTTAATGTGATGCGAATCTTAAACACATGTTGTAATGGATCAACTTGAGAATGGTCTGTGTAAATTTTCCTTGGTCTAGATCAGTGCATTCAATGTGCACGTTTTATTGGCATAGATTTGTTTGAATATGAAAGGGTTACTGCTAAATATGCAAGGACTTACAAGAAAAGAGAAAGCCTTAGGAGCCAGTGAGCTCTAGCCCAGGTGGTTGTGACTGGCCCTGCTTAATGGCAGGTCCCAAATTTGAATCCTGGCACATTACTTTAGAAAAAAAGCTCTCAATCCCTTCCCCCAACACACACACACACACACACACACAGAGACCCCAAGGAAAATATGTAAAAAACTGCAAGGATACTTTTTTTCAATGCCAAGACACTACTTTCAGAAGACAAATTGGAGAGACACTATTTTTTAAAGACAAAGCCTAAGTATACTTCTCCTAAAAGATAAAGGAAAATCTATAAATGATAAAGAAGAGAGAAACTGACCACATTAATATTGTTACTAAGCCTAAGGTCTCCTACACAGCAGTTCACACACTGGTTGTGACTGACATACCACTTCGGGCATCCCAATCTCCGTTCTTGAAGGTTGTTCATACCAGCAATTGGACGGGTAAAAAAAGGAGGGTTCAGGAGCTAGCCAGGTGGTGCTGCTATGAGAATGATAGAAGTGTCCGTATCTCCTAGGGTTGGTTGAAAATTCAAGATGAGTGTGCTGTGGATTCTTTGTGATGTGGCATCATCATCATCTGTGCCTTCACAGTCATAGAACATTGGGTGAGAGGACCAAGGCATTGACTCTTGAGAAGGTCACTGCTTTACTTTTGGAAGGAAGAGGAGATGAGAATGAAGCAATGTGAGGGTGATAAGATGACGAGAAGGCTTTCAAAGTGGAGATAACCTCAAAGGCAGGAAAGGATGAAGTCAAAAAGAACAAGATCACGTTTTGGTATTGTGACAAGAAAGGTCACATGGCCGTGGCAGTTGTTGACGAGTCCCTTTTCTAGTCTTGGTGATAACTTCCACTTCTCTTTGAGCCAGAGGAGGAAGATGAAAGTGCGAGGGGGATGAGCCTCCTTTTGGTATCTAGTCAAGTTCTTCGCCAACAAACTGGAAGTGCACGCCTGGAGCTAGGAAGATGTGAGATAGTGACGCCTCTGGATTGGTCATAGGTTGACTCCCCATACTCATCACAATGGTTTTTTCCTCGGTGGAAGTCCGTGCAGCAACGGTATTCACAGGATAAGAGTTGTTTATCACGACCTATGTGATTGGTCGGATGTGGATAGCTTGAATTTGGAGTTAGCACTAATGACGTATGACACTCCTGGATCATGTTGATATCTCATTGGAAGATTTGGAGTGGCACGTGGACATGGATATATGCATGGAGAGATCCCCTAAGATTATTGGAGAGTTCTCAGGGAGCATCTGCATCCACATATCTACATCAGCTTCACAACCATGGAGATGAGAGGCGGTGTTGGAATGTGTATGCAGGAGGCATCTCCATTTGTGAATCCTGAGCCTCTAGGGGGCACGGTCGGAGAGCACTGCATGTGTGTGTGAGTACTTGCTCGATCTGAGAGGATGGACACTTATGTCTGTGGACACATTTCTTTATAGTCGAGATCTACCCTTGTTGCAGTCGGCAATTTCTTGAGGTTCCTATATAAAGGCCCTTTGCTCAAGCTTGTATCAATAATTCAGCATATTCTGGAATACCATCCACCATCACGAGGGCTTAACAAGTTTTCCATACAAGGGGGGTACCAACACAGTCGATTATCTTATGGGATCGCCAGAACTAGCCTCGCTGATACCTGACTTTATATTCCCGCTTGGTGCCAACTACAGCTACCTCGCCTTCACCCTCATCCGCATACCCTAGCACAGGCACTGCCCATCTCAAAGTACACCAAGAGCCATTTCACCCATGATTGTGATCTTATCTGTGCAAATCAGCTCTACTATCATCTCTTGGATGTAGACCCATCTGCTGCCAGAATGCACAGCGGAATGAAGACAACTGCTGTAGAGAGCAATACACAGATGAAAGAGAGAGAGAAGCTATGATTGTGATCTTATCTATGCAAATCCATTTCACCCATGATTGTGATCTTATCTATGCAAATCAGCTCTACTATCATCTCTTGGATGTAGACCCATCTGCTGTCATAATGCACAGCCGGAATGAAGACAACTGCTGTAGAGAGCAATACACAGATGAAAGAGAGAGAGAAGCTATGTAACTCTCCTATATACACCAATAAAAATCCCAGAGATATACAAGATGGAGTGTGGGGGCAAGGAGCCATTTTATATGGCCCCCGGCTGCTGGTCAGCCAGCCCATAATCAGCCGAAAGCAACCCTGGCTCTCAACGACCAGTAAAATACTCAGTCAGCCAGAAAAAGGCAATCGGCCAGCACTGAAGTACAGTCGGGCAGCACCACATCAATCGGGCTTCAAAGACACAGTCAGCCAGCATATGGGGGCAGCCGACAGCCCATCCACTCCTCCAGAAAAATAGGAAAAAAATACGGAGAGTGAGGAAAAATGGGAAGACACTAAATACGGGCGGGCACACCCACAACAGAGGCCCTGGCATAGTGTACAGACAAGAGATGACTACTAACACCCCCTCTCAGCTCCTGGATGTGGAACCAACCCCAATGAGCTGGAGTGCCGCCGAAGCATAGCTTGAGGTAGAGACTTCGTGAAGAGGTCCGCCGCATTGTCCTCCGTCAAACAATAAATAAGCAAGATGTCACCAACCAAGATCTTCTCACGAACAAAGTCATATTGTATCTCTATGTGCTTGCTCCGGTCATGGAAAACCGGGTTCCAAGCAATAGCGATACAGCTCTGGTTATCGCACTGGATGACCGTGGGCTCCTTCTATGGAAACCCAATCTCGCCAAGCAACCTCCGCAGCCACACAACCTCACAAGCAGCACCACAAGCAGCCCGATACTTTGCCTATGTAGATAAGGCAACAGTTGGCTGCCTCTTGCTACTCTATGAAACAGCTCCTGAGCCGAGGGTAAATCTCTAGCCTGATGTGGATCTCCTCGTATCTGGATCTCCTCCCCAATCTGAGTCACTCCAACCCTGGAGTCGAACTCATTCCTTCGTTTCACATCTAGTGGTGTAGAAGAGTCCAAGATCCTTCGTACCCTGCAGATACCGCAAGATCCGCAATCCTGCGTCCCAATGAGACTTCAACGACGTCTGCATAAACGAGCTCAACAGCCCCACAGGAAAGCTCTAGTCCAACTTGGTGTTCAGCAACCAGATCAATGAACCAACCAGCTTCCGGTACACAGAGGCATCAATTGACTCACAAGGATCATTAACTGTATGTTTCATGTTGGAGTCCATCGGTGACGTGATGGGGCTTGCAGTTCTCCATCCCAAAGGCCTCAAGCAACTCATGGACATGCCACTGCTGAGAGACAAAGAACCCCCTCTGGGTCTGCCAGATCTCCAATCCCAAGAAGAAGTGGAGTAAGCCTAAATCGGTCATCTCAAACTCCTTTGACAAGGCAACCTTCCTCACTGCAATGTGCTCCATATGACCGCCAGTGAGAATGAGGTCGTCCACATAAAGGATGATCAACATGACCATGCCGCGTTCCCGAAAGAGATATAGGTTTGGATCTGCAACCGATCTCTGAAATCCAGTCCGTAGAAGGAAGGAATCAATCTTTTGATTCCAAGCCCTGGGAGCCTGCTTAAGACCATACAAGGCCTTCCGCAACCTATAAACCATCCCCTTTGATCCTGGAACCTCAAAGCCTAGAGGCCGCTCAATATACACCTCCTCCTACAGGTCACCATTAAGGAACGCAAATTTCACATCCATCTGAAAGACGAGCCACCGTTGAGAAGAAGCAAGGGCCAAAACACTCCGAATCGTGGTCATCCTCGCTGTCGGTGCAAAGGTATCCTCATAGTCGATGCTAGGCCGCTGAGCATAACCCTTAGCCACAAGTCTCACTTTGTGTTTGTCCACCGACCCATCTAACGTATACTTGGTCTTAAAGACCCACTTGATACCAATGAAAGACCGTTTCAACGGCCTCGGAACCAACTCCCAAGTGTTATTCTTCTCTATGGCATCCAGTTCCACCTGCATGGCTTTCCTCCAAGTATTCTATGCAAGGGCTCGCTTGACGGAAGTGGGCTCTTTGTCCCACATGATACGAGACATCAAAGCATAGTTTACCTGTAAAAGCTCCGCTGAATGACTTTTGTCACGAACTCTCTGCGATCTCCGAGGTCCATCCTCTCTGGTCCATTCGGAGGGAAGCTCCATAACACCCGACTCCCAAAGGGTGTCTACCGACCACCTGGGTACTCGAACAGAATGCGGAGCCTCTTGCTGCTGCGGGGACTCATCTCCAATTGCGGGCTCAACCTCCTCAACTGACTAAGGTTGTCCAGCTGGAACAATCGACTGGGAATCATCATCAGAATCATCTGGGTCTCCAAGAAGTGGCGGCTCATCAACAGTGGAAACTAGAACATGCTGGTCAAAAACCACATCCCTGCTGACGACGACCTCGTTCCTCTCTGGATCATGCAACCTGTATCCCTTGGAAAGAGAGTTATAGCCCACAAAGACAAGCTTCTGGGACTTTGAGTCGAGCTTCCCATTCTGCTTCTTTGGAATGTGAACATATGCATCACTCCCAAATACACGAAAAATGGGAGACATCTAGTTTCCTGCCAAAATACGCCTCAAAGGGAGTCATGTTCGGTACTGAAGTCGTCGGAGAATGGTTGAGGATATGGACAGCCGTAGCCACAGCCTCTCCCCAAAGTGGACGAGGAAGCTCACGATGCTCCAACATCGTCATCGCCATCTCCACCACAGTCTTGTTCTTTCGCTCAACTACTCCGTTCTCAGAAGGCGAACCTATATTGGCCAACTCTCGTTTGATGCCATGTTCCGCACAAAACCGCACGAATGCATTGAAAGAAAACTCTCCTCCTTTGTCAGCCCTAAGAGTCTTTATCTGCAAGCCAGACTCTTTCTCCACCTTCACATGCCACTCCTTGAACCGAGCAAAAGCTTGGTCCTTCTGGTGAAAGAAAATAAACCCAAGAGAATCTGCTACAATCATCAACAAGCAACATGAAGTACAAAGAACCCTCCAAGGATGGCGTGTGCATAGGTCCACACAAGTTAGTGTGTACCAACTCCAAAGGTTTCGAAGCCCGCCTGGAAGCCTGCTTCGAAAAAGATTCCCTGTGCTGCTTACCACAAATGCAAGAACTACAGCGCCCCTGCCTGTTGCCAACATCTTGCAAGCCAACCACCATCTGGTCTCGGAAAGCTCACCGCAGCGCATCCACATTCGAGTGGCCAAACTAAAAGTGCCACAAGTCACCAATCTAAGAGCCTGTCAATGAGGAGAGTGCTGAGAGTTTGTATATACCATTCTCTAGTCCGCCCTCCCAAACAACCTAGCCAGTCTCGCCGTCCCGTAGAGCAGCAGAATGCTCCTCAAACTCCACCCGGAAGCCAGTCTTGCAAACCTCATGCACTGACAACAGATGAAAACCAAGTGCGGGGACGTAAAGAACACGAGAGGAATGCTTCCCTCCTCTGCACGTGCACACGTTGATCCGGTGCCACGTAGACATGACTATTCCTTACAGCTGCCTTAAGGGCAAAGTTAGAGGTCGTATATGGGCAATTTGGAGCCAATTTGGTGGCCCTATAGGTGCCCGGAGGTGCCCAGGACATGTACCAATGGTTGGGACATATTATGGGCACAATATGAACACATTTTATAACATTTTTGATGACTTTTTATGGCCTGAAAAGTGAAAACCGACCTGATTACGACTTGCTATCACTTTCCTATATAAAGGCAAGTCATGGATCATTCATAATCATTCAGAGACAGAGATTGCAGAGCCAAGACCAAGGACATGCAGTCTAGCAGTTTGGATCAGCCAAGTACATCTCCAAATCAGCATTTTCCATTAACGCACAGTGGAGAACAGTAAGCATAAGTTCATTCATAGCATTCATAGTCTAGATCTACATTGGATCTATGACAATCATTGTAATTCCTCATTCATTCAATAATATATAGTAGGAGTAGGTTAGGTAAAGAGTGTCTCTCTCTTCTCCTTCTCTCTACTCTATGTCATTAGCATATGATTAGCGTTAATCTTTATTGCTTTGCGTTAATAATCATTTAAGCACGCTTCCGCATAGTAGTCATATTACATTAGGTCTATCCTAGGTAGCAGTTGTGTATGCTGAAATAGGGTTTCTAAAATTAGGGTTTGCATGCAAAATTAGGGTTTGCATTTTTGCAGTAAATCAACGTTTTTGCATCAGTTTTTTGTCCAATTTCAACATGGCATAGTGCTAGAAAGTCTAGATTTCAGCCTAGTATGATTCTAGGGAGTCTAGCATGCATGTAGAAGCCTAGAATTAGGGTTTTTGGGCTGAAGCAAGCAGCTCTTCATGGATTCCTATCAATACGACGACCTTAGCAAAGTGAGCATGGAGTACCTTCAGTCTGAGGTGGAGTATTGCAAGAATGAAATTTCTTGTTTACATGAAGTGGGAAAGAGTAATCGAATTCAAAGATCATTATTTTGAGAAACAGTTGATAGAATGCCAACAGGAGATTCAAGCAAGACAGGCAACAAGTACCGCGGTGAGTCACCCATGGAGGAAGCTCAAATAGAGGAAGCAGGTGTGGTGAAGTACAAGGACCAAAGACAAAGGGATATTATAGAGACACAAGACACAGTGTTGGATCCACAAGTCGAGGTCAACCAAGAACCACAATTGTCTAGTTATGCAAAGCCACCAACAGTCCCCGAGCCAATCTTCGAGGTCATCACAATCTCCAAAGTTCCAGCAATTCTCTCCAAATCCATTGAGGAGGAGGATGAGTTAAGTGTTTCAGTAGTTCCAGAGGAGGTAGATCTCTCCAAATCCTATTCAGAGGAGGATGAGGTCAACCCCACAGTTTCCATGGTGTCTACCGTTGCCAGCAGAGCATCCTAAGTTAGAGGGGCCAATTCTAGCGCCTGCAGTTTCCAAGGAGGCAATGGCAAAGATATCCAAGAAGCAAGCAGATTTGGTAGCCGTGCTACCTAAGTCAAATTCGAAGATTGTGTGGGTGCCTCCACAACAACAAAGTTCCCGCATTTTCGAGGACCCATACGGAGTAGAGCAAAGGCGCATCATGTGCCCCAGTGCTCCAAGTTCAACAGGAGGGAATGTCACGTGCACGCGTTAATCCGGTGCCACGTAGACATGACTATTCCTTATTACAGCCGCCTTAAGGGCAAAGTTAGAGGTCATATATGGGCAGTTTGGAGCCAATTTGGTGGCCCTATAGGTGCCCATGACATGTACCAATGGTTGGGACATACTATGGGCACAATATGAACACATTTTATGACATTTTTTATGACTTTTTATGGCCTGAAAAGTGAAAACCGACCTGATTACAACTTGCTATCACTTTCCTATATAAAGGCAAGTCATGGATCATTCATAATCATTCAGAGACAGAGATTGCAGAGCCAAGACCAAGGAAGAGTTTGGATCAGCCAAGTACATCTCCAAAAGAGCGTTTTCCATTAACGCACAGTGGAGAGCAGTAAGCATAAGTTCATTCATAGTATTCATAGTCTAGATCTACATTGGATCTATGACAATCATTGTAATTACTCATTCATTCACTAATATATAGTAGGAGTAGGTTAGGTAAAGAGTCTCTCTCTTCTCCTTCTCTCTACTCTATGTCATGAGCATGTGAGTAGCGTTAATCTTTATTGCTTTGCGTTAATCATCATTTAAGCACCCTTCTGCATAGTAGTCATATTACAATCGGGAATGATCTCCATCCGGTCCTCACTGTGAATAAGTATGGTGGAATTGTCGCCAATGAAAATGCGACCTGACTGCCGTTTAAGATCCTAAAAGAAGTCACAGGAAGGAGTCATGTGCCTAGAAGCACCACTATCAAGAATCCATTCCCAAGTATCCTTGGCGGTGAAGCCAACTGCCTCCTGGCTCGAAGAAGATGAAGCATCGGTGTCCAACATCTCCAAGTGCACAAAGGCTGGAGTCTTTGCAGCTGAAGCTGAAGAATCAGCACTCTTCCCAATCTGCTTGGGACACTTCCTCCAATAGTGGCCTTTCTCACCACAATCATTACAGGTCCTCTCGGTCTTCAGTTTCTCACAGTCTGAATCGGGCTTCTTCTCAGAAGACTTCTCCGATGAAGACTTCCCTTTGCCCTTGTTGTTGTTGTTGTTACCGCCTTCGACCGTTGGCCTGTCAAGGCCTCAGAACCTCCACCCTGTGGAGGGTTCGTGAATCGCTCTTCCTGGTCCAAGACCATTGGCACAAGCTCCTCCCACATGATGGTGCTAGGCCTGCCACTCGTGATCAAACAGGAGTAAAATGCTGAGTACTGAGAGGGCAAATGTGACAACAACGTGATGGCCATATCTTCTGACGATATCTCTTTCTTTCCCGGCCCGGAGAACCTCTTGCTGAAGAGCCTGCAACTTGTTGATGTGCTCCTGCATAGTCGACGACTTTGCAGGATTCATCACCCGGATCTAAACTTCCAAGGAGATCCTTTCATGGGTGATACCCTGTTGTAGAGAGAAGCCAAATGCTGCCAAATCCCTCTCGCCAACGTCATATGCTTTATGTGATTGATCACCTGTGGTGTGCAATTTAGAAAGATGAAAGAATAGACGCAGGCATTAACACAATCCCATAATTGTGCCTGTGCCTCCCGTTCCTTCCGTATAGAGGGTAACTCCCCATCTTCCAACTCCGGCCATGGAGCCCCAACAACAATGAAATCAACCAAGTCATAGGACTCCAAAACAGCCTTCATCATTACCTTCCATATGCCGTAGTTGTTCCCATCCAACTGTCGGTCCACCGGAAACGTGGGGAGTGTTGGGATCTTCACGTGCTTCTCAGCCATCTCAAGCAAATCTGCCATCTCAAGGGTTCACAAGGTCTTGTGAAGGGAGGGTGCGTGGGAAAAAAGAAGAAGAAGAGGTTGCACATAGAATGCAAGGTGGCTGTCCAACGGTGATGGCCGCCTTCTACCCGATCTCAAGTCCTGTACAGCCCAAACAGTCTCCAATCAGTACCTCAATCAACAAACCATCGACGTCCTACTCTCTCCAAGCTTCAAGCCACCTGGAGCTCTGATCCCATGTCAGAATGCACAGCAGATATGAAGACAACTGCTGTAGAGAGCAATACACAAAAGAAAGAGAGAGGAGCAGCTGTGTAACTCTGCTATATACGCCAATAAAAATCCCCGAAACATATAGGATGGAGTGTGGGGGCAAGGGGCCATTTTATATGGCCCCTGGCTGCTGGTTGGCCAGCCCATAATCAGCCGACAACAGCCCTGGCTGCCCACGACTAGTAAAATAATCAATCGGCCAAGAAAAGGCAATCGCCCAGCACTGAAGTACTATCAGGCAGCACCAGATCAATCAGGCATCAAAGACACAGTCGGCCAGCATATGGGGACAGCAGACAACCCATCCACTCCTCCAGAAAAATAGGAAAAAAAAATACGGAGAGTGAGGAAAAATGGGAAGACACTAAATACGGGCGGGCACACCCACAACAGAGGCCCTGACATAGTGTACAGACAGGAGATGACTGCTGACATCTGCACCCCTCACCACCCTCACCTCACAACTCACAACAATCATCCACACATCCGCCATCGACAGTTTTCCACACACCCACCAGCCCACCGCCAAAGCCTGCATAGGTATCATGCCTCAGAATTGTTGGTATGGCAACGAATGCCGAATCACACCTGCACATCTTTTGCATGAGTTAGGCACTGGAAAAATCCATAAGCATGAAGCTAAACGCACTAACCGGTACCTTACATGCCACAAGAAACGAGCACATTGTCGTAAACAACAGGAGGACTTATACCAACTCTTCTTGAGCGGGAATTCTAACGAGGCTTGGCATAGGATCCGGGAACACTTACCCAGTCCCATCACAGACCCACACATTTGGCACTCATATGCACACGCATTATAATCCACCTCATGCACATCCCACCCATAGTTGTTGGCATACGGTCATACGATCCGGTATGGTACCATATCGTACGGGAATTTACCATACCGTATGAAATTTTGGAATACGACACATTAAAGTACGGTTTTTTTTAAAAAAACACTTATAAATTTACAGATTATCAATTTGAAAGGATAGGGAGCACATAGGTCGTTATAGAGTTTGAGAGCAATGGGAGCTTGAGATTGAGAGGTTAGAGCTATGAGAGCTTGAGCTTGAGAGCTTAAAACTTGTGATGGAGAGAAGGTTGGAGGAGAGCTTTTTAAAGGGAGGCCAAAGAGTCCAAGGCACCCACCCAAGGCCAAGGGCCAAGGCCCAACTATCGGCAGATGGTCTGTGAAGCCACACAGAGAGGGAGGTAGTTGAGGAGAAGCCTTTGCTTCTTGTTGCCCTAACTAAGGAAGGTGCCTCACCTCAACCCTCCAAATACGGAGCAGTGATCACAAGGATAGAGAGAACAAATCCTTTGCATCCACACCAAAAGTCAACATCCACAGATCCTTGGCTGTTGAGTCTAAAGGACACCAAAAGCAAGCAAGCCCCATAACAATCAAAAACAGCCATAAACAGCCATTTTTTTCCAAAAAGAAAGGGGGGTCAAAACAGTAACGGTCAAAACCAAAAGAGGAGGGGGGGGAGGGAGGTCCGTACGATATCGTGTCGTACCGTACCATATGATAGTGTTGTGCGACATATGAGAGCAACTATGATCCCACCACATCCACCTTCGTCACAGGAGACATGGTGGTGAAGGCTATATACAGGCTTCATAACGGCGGATCACAGGATCACAAGGGGCTTATGGGCTGGGCACCTCTCTTATGCAGGCGACACCCTGTCACCCCTCCTAGCCCATATGTTTAATAGGGCCCTCTTAGAGGGCTTTCCCCCCACGTGGTCATCACACATTATTGATAAGGGGGGAGACCCCATGGATCCTAACAACTACAGAACCATCATGATCGACCATATCTTGGAAAAGCTCTATGGATCTATACTTGAGTCTAAGCTCAACACACTGCCAAAGAGAGGGCTACAGGGCACTGAGGCAAGCAGGTTTCAGAAAGACCTTCTCCACGCTGGATCACATATGTATTCACGCTTCAGGCTACCGTGGAGTAGAACAAGGCTGCCAGCTATACTGCTACTTTGTGGACTTCCGCAAAGCTTTTGATACAATGCCTTGGGCCCGTCTCCTATAGCACTTGCAGCATCTCAAGGTCCCATCTGACATGATCTGGGCCATGGTCACCATGAAACTCGTTTTGGTGGCTTTGAAACTCGTTTCACGTTTCAGTGTTGAAACATTTCACATGCACATTGAAACCATACCGTTTCATGTAGGGAAAAAGGTTGTGATTTTGTGTGTTTTTTAGCTTTTATAATTCTCTCTTTGCTTCTTCCATCCTATTTGTTCTTTTCTCTTCTCTTTTGTATGTCTTCTTTGTTTACTGATGATAAATATGCTAATATCATCTTATAACTATTGGCCAGTACCTTCACATTTTATGTATATGACCGTTTCGGTCCAACATTTCATTGTCCACCTACCTGGTGTGGAAACGTTTTGTTCCAAAATAAATCATTTCAGCATCGTTTCGTTTCGATAGTGAAACGTTTCGTGGTGACCTTGATCTAGGCTATCATGGCCTTATATGAGTCAGTCATTGGCAGGTGAGATACCCAGGAGGACTATCGAAGGAGGTCTCTAGCACCATCGGAGTGAAACAAGGGTGCCCACTATCTCCAACCCTCTTTGAACTTTACATAAATGAGATCTCAGATTTCATTGACAAAACCGGAGACGGAGAAGCTTTTCTAGGAGAAATTCTTGTTTCCATCTTTTTATATGCTGATGATATTATACTCATTGCAGATTTTGAGGAGGGGCTACAGAAGCACATGGATGAAGCTCCGAATATCCCAACAAACCCCCCCTTCAAAGCGAAGGTGGTGAGACCCAAACGCAAAAGAAAGATACTACCTCCTATCCCCATCACATGCTTGTCAAAGCTTACTCATCATGCACACCTCCCATGTCATAATAGCCAATCACATAATGCAACCAAGGCAGCAAGGCTAGCACTTTAGTCACCCCCCTGGCTCCTAACTTGGATAAATGAGAAAAAGAAACCTTTTATAGCATCAAGGCCCTTGTTACACACACGAAAGAAAATCAAACACAAACATAGATACAATCAGCCTTTTAACCAAGGTAGAGAACCCTTATTGACTCACACACACATAAGGGTAGCCAGAATGCCCAATCATCATCTACCACATCGAGGGAGACTTGGGCCGTTGCTGCAACTATCTTCTCCTCTTCATCTTCAACAGCAAGATTTGCGTGGTGTTTCTCTTGCTCTTTCTCCAGCTTTTTGAAGCAGTTGGCCTCCTTATGTCCCATCCTCTTGCAGTACCTGCACTGAATCTTCTTGTTGTTCCTCCACTTCTGTGCTCCTACCAAAGCTTTGTCATAGTCCACACTACTACTTGCTTGACTTTCCTTGTTTCTTCTATCTTTTTCAAGCAACAAGGCTACCATATCTTCAAATGATGTTGAAGCTATGTGCATGACTTCAATGTAACATCTTGCATACTTTTTGTGAGAACTGCCACCTTGTCCTCATCATCAGGCTCACACTTAAGGCTAGTGAGCTGTTGAACTAGTGAGTAGAACTTGGCAAGGTGATCACTTAATTCTTCATTATCTAGCATTTTCAAATCATAGAACTTGAACTTCAAGAAAACCTTAGAATTAGTGATTTTGTTACCAAAAAGAGTCTCCAGTTTGTTCCAAATTTGCTTGGTGGCATAGTTGCCAGGCGTTTCATGAAACGAGTTTCATAAACATTTCATAAACGTTTCTTTCAAATCCCAGACGTTTCAAAAATGTTTCAAAGGGGGGGTACAAGCCCCAAAATTTATATATAGGTTTATAATATGTAAAAAATATGTTGCCTTCCATGCAAAACAATATTAAACATGCACCATTTACACACTAAAACGTGTTTATAAGTTAAAACTAAAGAATCTTGGTGACCCAATTACAGTGGGCACCCAACCGACCAACCGGCATAAATAAACTGGTAACATCAAGAATCAAGATCCAGATTCCATCATCAATAATGGCAACTACTCAAAACTCAAGAAATAGTATATAAAGCAGTATGCAAGAGTGACATAGTCCACTGAGCACTCAAAGTGATAACAAAAAGTCTAAATCCTGAGCTGATACAAAAAAAGAAAACTAAAGTCTTGAAATACACAAAGTAAAGAAATGCTGATAGATGCAATCATGCATGACAAACAGTAAACTAGAGGAGCCTGATAGCCCCAAAGACTAGAGTCCTCAATCTCGAGTCTAGGCACTCAATCCTCAACATCCTCAATGTCCTCATCAATAGCCTCCTCAGTAGACTCAACATCACTCTCAGAAGAGGACGATGCTGCCTCCGCTGCCGCACCCGTCTCAGCTACTGCACTGGTACTAGCACCTCCTGATAATGGAGGTGTTGATGCTTGTGTGGCATAAGCAGGTGACATCAACTCCTCATACAGCATGGAATATATGTCGCGCTTCTCTTGAGGAATCTCTGGGACATCTTTCATCTTCTCAATGTCAATTTTATCGACATTGACCTGGCGAGGCTCTATCGGAACTGCTCAATTAGGAAGAGATTGCCATGGCAATACACCAACCGCTCCGTTGACATTAACCTAGCGAGGCTCTATCAGAACTGCTCAATTAGGAAGAGATTGCAATGGCAATAATACACCAACCGCTCCAACAGAGCAGTAGACAACCTATTCCTCTTCTTTGCGTGCAAAAGAAGTTACAACAAGAAGGAAACTAGTTGGAAGGTCAAAGTTCATACTTGGCATGTTGAGTACCTCTCATCTGTCAAGAGAGTGCATCGGTTAAGAGCCTCCCCAATCTGGTCCATGAACTCGTACAAGAGTGCTGTCCTCCATGTCAATGACGCGAAGAACACTACAGATTGGTTGAAGAGTGCTCATAAAAGCCTCTGCCTCCTTCCACCAACCTTCTTGCATCACTTCGTGTGTAAAAGCAAACTGCCTTCGGGTGCTCATGCTCCTCCAACACATCCACTCTCAATAGACCACTGTGCGCATGAGTCCCTTTCGGACTCTCACTACCCTCTCAACCACAATGAACATATATGCAAACCTCGTTTGTGAGGGCTTCAGAACCCCAAGGTCATTATTGGTATGATACACTGCCAAGACCTTGGGCCCTCTTGGTAACAAACTTCACCAAGCTACGCATAGTGTCATCAGCAATCCACCTAATCCTTGCAAGATCTTCAATGAGCATGTCTAGGCTATGGGATGCACATGAAGTCCATACAATCTACGAGAACTCATCCTCTAGCATCCGTCCCATATAGACACAGTTGCTACCATTGTCAGTGACCACCTACACTATGTTTTGTGGTCCTATCTCCATGATAGCCTCTCAAGTGTGACCATATAAACTCTCTTGTCACCACTGTCCCAAGCACAGATGCATCAATGGCACGCAAAAACATAGTGCCCTTGCAAGGGGACACCAAAACATTGTACACATTCCTCTTGCGTATATCTGACCGCCCATCACATAACAATGTGCAACCATACTTGGTCCAAGTGGCTTTTAATGGTTCAATCTCCACCTCCACTACTTGTTGCTCTCTTCTAAGCTCTTTAGTGCGCAAGGCCTCATAGGAGGGTCCCTCCCACAAGAGTGTGGCAAGAGATGCATCCAATATAGATTGAAATAAGATTGTGCATCTATCTACCAATGAAATACAGATTTCCAGCATGGTAATGTCATCTATTACCATCTTGATTTTGTTAATATTGGTTTGTGGAGAGGATGGTATCAAAGAATAAACGACAACTTGAGGATATCAACCCTTGATGCTTTCCATGTTGACCCTAAATTTAATTCAAAAAGGATGCAATTTAAGTAAGACTTGGTGGTGTTGTCCATACTCAATAATACAAGTTTGCACTTGCTGCTTAGCCTGTGGCATTGGCTGCAACAAATCATTATATGCCTTTCCCTAAAGAGAGAGCTGAAAATGCCAGCCTTTTGAATCTTGATTTGTCACCCTCTTTGCCTGACTCTCAGCCTACCCTCCAAGATGTCACAATGCAAGTCCTCTTTGATCTGACGTATCTATCCTTGTCCTAACAGATTCATACTTTGAACCATCGTGTTCTACTCTAATGATCTTTCTTGGCCAGTCTTCATCAAAACCTAGCAAAATGCTGAAATGTATCTACAACTTCAATTTTTACAAAAAAATTGTAAAACTGAACACTACTAAATATTTTCTATGATATATTCATAAGATGATGTCAACATACAGTACAACAGATTCAATTAATCTGCAGTGATTAAAATGTTACCATGAAAACTCCTTTGTGGATTATGGTAGTGCTTGGGCTGCTCACTGCATTCATCATTGATTCTCTTAGTTTTGATAACTGTCCCTTGTTGCGTCTCTATGAATCCACCAATCCCATTCTTAGGGAACCTAGAAGCACTCTGCTTTACCTTTTTGGAATTCTTTGAGATGCATATTTTGGGGGCAATATCATTGGATGCTCGGTCTCTTTTTTGCCTTTTAGTACAAAACCAGTGGCATCCTCCCATTTTGTCAACTGCTCTCACATAACCAATACCTACAAAAAACCATGAGCAAGGGCCTATGAGACAATGCTAGTCTATCAAAATATGTCCATTATAATGCATTCAAAAAAGAAAAGAAAAAAAGACTAACATATCATAAAATAGTCAGAAAATAATGTAGGCAGACTATGAAATTTTTTTATAGACAAGAAACGTTCCAAAGTTTCTTTTTATTTTGAGTTTTTAAAGTTTCACCTAGAAACGTTTTGTCCATAGATAAAATAACATTCTACACATGTAGATGACCACTTTCTCCACTCTTACACACAAACTGAAAATATTGTGAAAGTATGCCTAGGCAGAAGCGATCATCATATAGACAACATGGAGAGAAAGAAAGAAAGAAAGAAAGGTGTATTAACGTCTACTAGAGGCCTAACTCGACCTATGAGACCTAAGAGAGAGAGAGAGGAATGAAATGATATATTAACGTCTCTAAGAGGCCATAATGGCCTATGAGACCAAAACTGAGAGTACATCTGAAGTTGGTGTCTCATCAAAGAGAACAACTAAATGAGACTAAAAAGTACAATAAACTGATTGTACTACAGTTATAAGAACAGAACTGTAAGACTCCGAGATGATACTGAGTAGAAAATACTGGAAAATACTGAAAAATGTATATCAGGTAGATCCATGTATGCTGATCAGTTGAAGTGTTGCCCTCTCCTTAGATCAAGTATCTCCGCCATGGGGCTGTCTAGAATGGAGAGGTCGTAGAGGCGAGGTAGGCGCCTCCGGATGCCGATCAATAATGGCTCTGATCTGGCGATGGTGAGGATACCGTGGTCGGGATCCTGGTGGGCGTGGTCGACGAGCACGACATAAGATAACTGCTCTATCAGTGGTGACTCCTGTCAGAATATGCAGCGGAGATGATGACCAAATCTGGGAACACAAGAGCAAAAACAAAAACGCAGGCAGAAAAACAGCACAAGAGAGAGACAGATGTAGGCGTGTAACTATGCTCTATATACACAAGAAGATCCCGAGGAATGATACAAATAAGGCATGGGGGCTGGGGTCCTATATATACCCCCCCTAGAGGGCAGTCGGCCAGCATCAGGAGTGCCCACGACTGCCCACGACGACTGATAAAAAAGACCCACGACTGCATAAATGCAGTCGGCCAGCAAAACAGGTGCCCACGACTGATCAAATCCAGTCGGCCAGCAGCCCTGAAGCCCACTACTGATGTAGATCCAGTCGGCCAGCAATAGGGTGCTCCTGGCATCACCTGGCAGCCCTCCCAAGCCTCAGAAAAATGGAAAAAAATAGGGGAAAAATACGGAGAGTGGGGAAAAATGGGAAAACACCTCATAAGGGCGGGCACACCCACAACAAAGGCCCTGGTGTATAAAACTGGACAGGAGATGACTTCTAACACCCCCTCTCAGCTCCTGGCTGTGTAACCAACCACTGGGAGCTGGGGTGCCGCCTGAGCAAATCCTAAGAGCGACTTCGTGAAGAGGTCCACCGTACTGTCCTCCGTCGAACAGAACTCCAGCAAGATGTCATCAGCAACAATCTGTTCACGAACAAAGTGCCTCGGGATGACCATGGGTTCCTCCAGTGGAAGCCCAAACCTGCAATGTAACCTCCTCCTGCTCCGTAAAACTGCTCCTGGGCCATAAGTAGATCTCCTCGTGTCCGGATCTCCTCCCCAAACCGAGTCACTCCAACCGCGGAGTCGGACTCCATCCAACAATCCCCCTCCTGTGTACAAGAGTCCATGATCCTTCGCATGTCGCAGAAACTACAGGAAACGCAATCCTGCCGCACAAAGAGACATCTGCAACCAAGAGCTCAACTGCCTCATCAGGAAGCTCCCGTCCAATCCGGTGTCCATCAACCAGATCAATGAACCATCCAGCTTCTGAGTCACAGAGACATCACACTGCTCACAAGGATCAACACCTGTTACGGTGCATAAACAAGTCCTGGAAGCCTGATGAAACCTGTCAACCATCCCCTCTGAATCCGGAACCACAAAGCCTGGAGAAACCACCTCCTTCTGCAAGTGAGCACCTGCCACCTGCCTGGCTTTCCGAAAGGTCCCCGTGGAAAGAACATCCTCAACTACTGGAAGTTCTATGTCCCGAACACGACGAGACATCAGAGCATAAGTGACCTGTTCAGCTTCCTCTGACTCACGAACACAAGAACTACCAACCTCAGTACTGGAAAGTTCCTGCCAACTGCTGCCATCTACTGGTAAGCTATCCACCACCTGGTCTCGGAAAGCCCGTACCTGCAGCGTATCCACACTTGAGTAGCCATTACCAAACTGCCACTCATCACAATCCTGAGGACCTGGGAGAGAGAGTGCTGAAAGCCTGTAAACTCCATTCTCCACTCCACCTTCCCAAACCACTTGGCCTGTTGCTTTGTCCCGGAGAGCAACAAAATGCTCATCAAACTCCACCCGTACGCCAGTCTTGCAAACCTGATGCACTGACAACAGATGAAAACCAAGTGCCGGAACATACAACACCTGGGAGGAATGCTTCCCCCCTCTGCCATCGGGAACTATCTCCATCCTGCCCTCACTGTGAACTGGGATAGTGGACGTATCCCCAGTAAGAATATGACCAGAAAGCCTGCAGAGATCCTGTAAACCGGAACGGGAAGGAGTCATGTGCCTGGAAGCACCACTATCGAGAATCCACTCCCGAGTATCCGCTGCGGAGAGTCCTCCAATCTCCTCCCTGCCTGAAGAAAATGAAGCATCGGTGTCCATCACCTCCAGGTGCACAAAAGCCGGAGTCTTCATGATTGCTGCTGAGGAGTCTTCACCCTTCTCGGTCTTCCGCTTGGGACACTGCCTCCAGTAGTGGCCTTTCTCGCCACAATCATTACAGGTCCTCTCTGCCTTCAGCTTCTCGCGGTCAGCGTCGGACTTCTTCTCAGAAGACTTCTCCGATGAAGCCTTCCCTTTGCCCGAGTTACGGCCTTTCGACCGTTGGCCAGTAAAGGCCTCCGAACCTCCACCCTGAGGAGGGTTCGTGAATCGTTCCTCCTGGTCCAAGACCATGGGCACAAGCTCCTCCCACGTGATGGTGCTGAGCCTGCCACCACTGGTAATCAAAGACGAGTAAAATGCTGAGTACGAAGAGGGCAAATGTGACAGCAACGTTATGGCCATGTCCTCTGACGATATCTCCTTCCCAGCCTGAAGAACCTCCTGCTGAAGAGCCTGCAGCTTGTTAATATGCTCCCGCATCGTCGACGACTTTGCAGGGCTCATAACCCACATCTGTACTTCCAAGGAAATCCTCTTCATGGGCAATACCCTGTTGTAAAGTGAGGCCAAATGCTGCCATATACCTCTGGCCAGCGTCATATGCTTTACATGATTGATTACCTGTGGTGTGCAGTTGAGGAAAATAAACTAACGGACCCTGGCGTTGACACGATCCCACATCTGTGTCTGGGCCTCCCGGTCCTTTCGGGTTGACGGTAACTCCCCTTCCTCTACTTCCGGCCGTGGAACACCAACAACGACGAAATCGGCGAGGTCGTAGGACTCCAGAACGGATTCCATCATCACCTTCCATATGCCGTAGTTGCTCCCGTCCAACTGATGGTCCACCGGAAAGGTGGGGAGTGTCGGGATCTTCACATGTCTCTCGGCCATCTCAAACAGATCTGCCATAGCAGGGATGTACTCTGAAAAGGGTGGGTGGGTGGGAACAAAGAAGAACTGATACCTGCAAGTGGCTGTCCAGCAAATCAGCCCGCCTTCCTCTTGCTTCTCCTCTTCCCGAACAGTCCAAAACAGTCCACCAATCAGCCACAAAACAGCCCCCTCTTGCTCACACAAATCCCAAGACCTATCTAGAGCCTAGGGCTCTGATACCATGTCAGAATATGCAGCGGAGATGATGACCAAATCTGGGAACACAAGAGCAAAAACAAAAACGCAGGCAGAAAAACAGCACAAGAGAGAGACAGATGTAGGCGTGTAACTATGCTCTATATACACAAGAAGATCCCGAGGAATGATACAAATAAGGCATGGGGGCTGGGGTCCTATATATACCCCCCCTAGAGGGCAGTCGGCCAGCATCAGGAGTGCCCACGACTGCCCACGACGACTGATAAAAAAGACCCACGACTGCATAAATGCAGTCGGCCAGCAAAACAGGTGCCCACGACTGATCAAATCCAGTCGGCCAGCAGCCCTGAAGCCCACTACTGATGTAGATCCAGTCGGCCAGCAATAGGGTGCTCCTGGCATCACCTGGCAGCCCTCCCAAGCCTCAGAAAAATGGGAAAAAATAGGGGAAAATACGGAGAGTGGGGAAAAATGGGAAAACACCTCATAAGGGCGGGCACACCCACAACAAAGGCCCTGGTGTATAAAACTGGACAGGAGATGACTTCTAACAACTCCCTGGGAGAGTGGTTGGTGCCCTGATGGCCCAATGGAGGAGGTATTAGGAGGTGTGTGGGCTGGGTTGCTGGTGCTGGTGCTGGTGCTCGTGACGAAGAAATCTGTCAGGGTCCTCTGTCTAGGTACATCATGGCTCGGCCGCCTGTCTGCCAAGAGGGTCTCTCTGTGTCTCCTGAGCTCAAGTAGAAACAATCCCAAGCATCTCTGATCCTCAAACTCCGTGACCCTACGTAACGGCCCAAAACCCTCTCGGAAGAGGCAGTGATATCTCCCTTGGATCTCATAATAGACTGTACATCGGCAAATGTAGTGTTCCTCTGTCTCTACCTCCTGGTAGCATAGCTGACAAATGCAATCATCCAAGATTTGATGCACATATCGCCCTGTCTCAATCCGTAGCTGGTGTGATGAGGTCCGGATCTGTCCAATGGCACAACGTATCCCATGTGATAGGTGTACATCCATGTACGCCGGGCGGGTGATAAAATTATCTGGGGAGAGGTGTAGAAAATGGCTCTTGTAATGAGCCATTTTCGTGCCTAAGGGCTCAAGGGGGCTAGTCCATGTCCTCTCTGTGTCCACTCTGATGATATCCATCTTGATCACGCGGTTTTGCTCTGAGCGGGTGAGATCCAAAATGGACAATCCAGACTGTACTGAAAGGGTGGTAGTGCCTCTATCCGCAAACCATGTAGGTCAAACCATGATCTCATCTAAGCGTACCAGTAACTGTATGGATGAGGTCAATGCCAATCGGGAGTACCTCTGCTAAGGGAGCTCCCATAGCCGCTGTAAAAAGGTAACTGCCTAGAATAGGGCCTCAGTTACTACAGGTGGGGCACCCAGCTCAGCCCGAACAATCTCATGTGGTACTGATGATTTGCTCCGAATCATGCGGGCAATCATCATAATAAGTGGTCTCTCCATTTGCCTCCATCCCTCATCTGTCCCCCTCTCTGAGATCTGTGATGTCATCTGTGATCTGTTAGCATAGCATGAGATTACAAAGGGGTTCAACAGCCAACCGATGGCTTATAGAACATACGCACTCGGATTGGAGTGGTTACAACAAGTGGGAGAGAGGCCCTTTATATACGAAGATCATGTAGCTGGCCGACTGCATCATGAACAGGCCGACAACAGCCCACGACCACAATAAAGTTGGACAAACACATGTCTGCGGATATACGGTCTAGATCCCACACTAGATATGCACATAAAATTCTAACACCCCCTCTGCAGCTCATAGTGTGCAAAAATCGGAAGAAGAAAACTAATCAAGAAGATGCAACCAAGGACACCCCAGTACCGGCCGGATACTAAATACACCACAGAAGACGTACTCGCCAACCTATCTCTTCAAGACACAATGCCACCCTGAACAACAAAGAAATTTGCTTGGCTCCGAATTCCCACAACAGTGTGCAGTGAACTACATTCACCCCAACAACAAACTGTGAACACATCACGTCCCACAAAACCTCGAACAATGAGCTTGGGACACATCCAATCCATAGCTTCTGCTAATATAGCCTGGAGTAGATGAGTGAGTATATGATACTAATAAATGAAATCCAGTACAAAGACCCTCTGATGAGAGGTGAAGCATGGCCGGTGTCGAATGAGCAGAGAGGGCTGCTGTCCCTGTGATGTGTAGCAAAGAGGGCTGCTGTCCCAAATCAGAGATGTAGATGTGAAACGATGAAGTACTGTAGACGTATGCTGCTGCAGATGTGAGGTACTGCTCCAGAGAATGAGAAGCACACGTGTTGCGGATCCAGAGGAGAGGGCCGACCATAGCTGTAGGTAGAGAGTGTTGCTGTCCCTATGATGTGTAGCAGAGAGGGCTGTTGTCCCTGTGATGCGTAGCAGAGAGGGCTGCTGTCCCTGTGATCTGTAGCAGTGAGGGCTGCTGTCCCAAATCAGAGATGTAGATGTAAAACGATGAAGTATTGTAGACGTATGCTGCTGCAGATGTGAGGTACTGCTCCAGAGAATGAGAAGCACACGTGCTGCAGATCCAGAGGAGAAGGCCGACGATAGCTGTAGGTAGAGAGTGCTGCGTTTGCAGACACCAACAGCAGCAGAAGAGTAAAAACAATGAGCAACCTGTAGAAGTAGATGCGCCGGAAGAAGTAAAAACGGTTCCTGAGTGACTATCGTGAGGAGGAAGGCTCCTCAAGAGGCAGAGTAATGGTTGACTGATTGGGTTCATGTGGCACAGTCGGAGACTCTTGTTGGGGTGGTATGGGCAGCGGAAGACGAAGTAAATCCCACTCATCAAAGACAATGTCTCGACCAACGAAGACTCTGTTTGATCTAGGATCAAAAACTTTGTAAGCCTTTGATTCAAAAGAGTAGCCCACAAAAATGAGCAACTCACTTCTTGGCTCAAGCTTGCCCCTCGTGTCATTTGGAGTGTGTGCGTACGCATGACACCCAAATACACGGAGATGGGAAACAGTCAGTTTTTCACCATAAAATGCCTCGAACGGGGTCCTATGAGGGACAGCAACCATGGGGCAACGGTTCAGAAGGTATACAGAAGTGTTGACCAATTCTGACCAAAGGCGTTCGGGCAACTCTGCTGCAAAGAGCATGGAGCGTGCCATGTCCATAACAGTGCAGCTCTTGCACTCGACCACTCCATTTTGTGAGGGGGAGTTGGTGGAGGTGAGTTGGCGTCGAATGCCCTGCTCTTGCAAGAACTCGGTAAATTGATGGGAGATAAACTCACCACCATTGTAATTTGTCACTGCAAGCAATCCCAATTGAGACGCCCATTTGGTTAGTGACTAGCCGAACCCCCGTGGAAAAATATTGGAAGCATCTAATTTATGCTTCAAGAAATACACCCACATGTACCTCGAATAGTCATCTACAATCAACATGTAGAGAGACCCATTCAAGGAGAGAGCTTACCCATTTGACATGGCTAGCAGACATCCTTTGTCAGTTTGAGGCGTGGTATGCCTTCAACCAGCTCGTCTCTAGACAACTCATATAGGGAAGATGACCATAGCAATAGTGTCATAGTCGTTCAGTGTCCGAAGGAGCTTGAGTCACATAAGCACGAACCCGATGAAACTCAAAACCCTCGAAGGATGGTTCAGATAAAAAAGTAGACATCCGGTATAAGCCATCCTTCTGAGCTTGACCTCTAGCAACAACAAGACCAATCGTTTCATCAATTACCTCGACAACTCACTTGTTGAAGTAAACTCAATGATCGAGTTGGGTCAACTGAGATACAGAAAATAAGTTGAGGCCCAAGTTAGGGACAAGATAAACATTATCCAAAGTTGCCTAGTTGGGGCGTGTGTTAGTGTCAAATAAGATGGTGCCAACAGATTTGATGGGCATCGGTGTGTTGTTGCCACATCGAACTTCACCCTTAGCAGGACGCTGAGAGATGAATATGTCAGCATTGCGTCCCATATGGTGTGTAGCTCCACTGTCAACTACCCAAGTGACCGGATGGCCACAGGGAAGAGTTGGGTGGGCTTCGATGATGGGCACAGGAGGATTATCAGGTAACGTAACTGACAGATCCGAACGAAGACAGATGCTCTCACACACTGACAGCCTCATCGAGGTCTTTGTTTCTTCTTCCTTCTGGAAAAGCGGCCAACGTCAACCTCAAATGTGACCTGAGCGACATTGGCCGAGGGGCCGGGACGCGGTGTAAGTGATGACCAATCAGACATCTCTTCAAGGGTCGCAAAAGAGACTGACTGGGAGGGGAGACCTTAAGCGACCTAACCAGTGGGTCGCCACGGAGAGGATCTAGGCCAATTCGTACCAGTACCTTGTTGCTGGTTCCTTGGTGGGGAACCCTGTAGAGTAGGGAAAATTACCCCCTCTTGACCGCCAATTTGGGACATTGCTGCCACCTTGGTTGTTTTGGCAATTCGAGTTAGTGGTGTTGGGGTTGTTACCTCTATTTTCCTTGGCTTTACACTCATCATCAACATGTCCAGGTATTTGGCAATGAGTGCAGAATCTGTTCTTTTTGGGAATATTCTGCCAGTGGGGAGTACGTGTTGAGGAAGGATTTTTTGGATCAATATTGTTGCCTTGAGGTTTGCCTTGGTTAGTTGTTGTTCCTGCTGCCCTTTTTGAGTAGAGGTGGTATTGGACACAAGGGCCCCCTCTTGAGTAGAGGAGGAAGAAGGGGACTTCTTGGGATGAAACTGGTCATGCAACCAAGTGAAGCACAAGAGTTGGCACTCACACTTGTATAGGTTAGGAATAGGTTCTAAACTAATGGTCTGTGTGACAAAAGTAAAGAAACTAGGCGGCAACTTGTTCAATAAAGTGATAACTTGGTCTTCCTATGACTTGGCAGAACTAGTGGTGGCGTATTCCGCGTTAAGGCGCCGGTATTCAACAACCTTGATAGTTAGGTCATCCCCCTCTTTGATAGAGAAAATTTGGATTTGATGCTCAAGATCAATGTGCGATCACGTTCAGCATCTCTCTCTGCAAAGTGTGCCCATCTGTCAGAGACATAGGGGAGCTGCTAGAGTTGTGAATGAAACTCCGGTAGAAGGCCTTGCATGAGCTTCACTATGGCAGTGGCATTTCTAGCGTCCCAATAGCAGATGACTATGCTAGGGAGGGGTGGGGTTTTGGTTCAAATCCCTTTACCAGGTTCCTGGAACCTTGGGAGGTAAAAACCTCTTCCATAAGATTAGCCCAGGTAGTGTAGTTAGACCCGTTAAAATGAGTCTTTTCTGTGAAAGCATTTCTAGACATGGAGACATGAAAGGAAGGAGGTGGGGGGGTCCAAGATGGCTGGTACCCATGTCCGGAGTGTAGAGGGTTAGGAGGAACTCCAAACAATCCACTAATACCCAGCGGACCGGGGGAGGGTACTCCATAAGATGAAATATAAGATTGGGGACTCTGCACAGGTGGAGTACCTGGCTGAGGCACAAAACCTTGAGGAGGCACATATGCAGGAACAGAGGTAGTGCCTGATATGGGTTGGTAAACTATTTGATACCCCGGTATACTGGGTGGCAACACAGTGCCAAAAGGCAAAGTGCCGAGAGGTCCTTGTGGTGGGTAAAACCCATACGCAGGTCCTTGTGGGGGTGCGTCCGGTAATGGCTGCATGCCAACACCAGTAGGAAAAAACATGGATTGGGTGGGAGGGTTTTGTGCTTGTGAATGAGAAGTATTCCAAAACGCATTAGGAGGAGGAATAGAAGGTGAACCAGAAGAGAAAACAGTGTTACCTCCTTGAACACCAGTAAACTAGAAGCAAATTGTGCTCCTGGACCCTCCTCTATTCGGGTTCACATAATTCCAGGGATCGAGGGTAGTTGATGGTACCATATGCTGAACCTGTGCTGCAGAAGAAGACACCCAGGTAGAATTAAGAACATAAGCACTCAAAGGTACATACGAACCTGGCGTGGCCTCCGGCAGGGTTGATGACAATGGAACTCCAAACGACCCTCCTCTATTCGGGTTCACATAATTCCAGGGATCGAGGGTAGTTGATGGTACCATATGCTGAACCTGTGCTGCAGAAGAAGACACCCAGGTAGAATTAAGAACATAAGCACTCAAAGGTACATACGAACCTGGCGTGGCCTCCGGCAGGGTTGATAACAATGGAACTCCAGACGACCATGGTGATACATGTCCTCCTTGAGAGAAAATCTAATATCAAAGTCCAAGTTGTCGGCTAGACTGAGCAGTAGGATCCAGATGAGGTTGAATGCCAGGGTCCAGTATTGGCACACTGGTAGTACGCATGTATCCCCCTCTGGAAGGAAAATCCCATTAATCTTGGAGAAGAAGGACGAGATGCCAACGGTGTAGAGGGTGAGTAGGTATAAATAGGACGGTTATCTCCCAATGAAAGACTGCCAATGGGGCTCTCCAAGGAAATCCCATCCTCCATGTGGTCTAAATCAGAATACGAAGAATCAATAGGCTGATCCTCTAGAGTTGAGGGTAGACGATCCATGCTGAAAAACTCTCAAGATCTTGACTCCTTTTGCTCACGATAGCTCTGATACCATGTGAGGGCAAAAAGACAAAAAGACCAGATGTATGAGAGATCAGAGCAAATCAATACAGCCTAGAGTAGATGAGTAAGTATATGTATACTAATAAATGCACGGCCGGTGTCGAATGAGCAGAGAGGGCTGCTGTCCCAATGATGTGTAGCAGAGAGGGCTGCTGTCCCAAATCAGAGATGTAAAACGATGAAGTACTGTAGACGTATGCTGCTGCAGATGTGAGGTACTGCTCCAGAAAATGAGAAGCACACATGCTGCAGATCCAGAGGAGAAGGCCGACGATAGCTGTAGGTAGAGAGTGCTGCATTTGCAGACACCAACAACACCAGCAGAGTAAAAACAATGAGCAACCTGTAGGAGTAGATGCACTGACAGCAACAGAAACAGTAGCAACATTCACAGAATAATGCTGAACTGTGAGTTGGTGTTATTGTGCCGGGAGCAGCAGAAAAGCGATGATCTTCAGATGTTTTCGTGAATGATGAGGCTTTTAATATATATATATATATATATATATATATATATATATATATATATATATATATATATATGTGTGTGTGTGTGTGTGTGTGTGTGTGTGTGTGTGTGTGTGTGTGTGTTGAATGGGTGATGGTCGGCCGTCAGGGATGGCTGTCGGCCAGAAGAACAAGACAAAAATATGCCAAAAATCACACCCTTTTGGGCTGGATAAAATATCACTTTGGGTATATTTTCACACACCCTAGAGCCCAAGAATTTGTTCAACTTGACTAGTTCATCAAGAAGTCTAGTAGCTTTAGATGAGCCATTTCGGGGCTCAAAAGGAGCCAAAGAACGAGAGACAAAAGAAGAAGAAAGGGATGGTACTTCTATGGGTGGAGCATGCGCAGGCACTAAAGATGTACCAGTGGCTGATTGACTTCTCAGATCCGAGGGAGATACCACTGCTTAGCCGGGTGATGGAGTATCCTGATCAAAGATGCCTAGGCCTTTTCCTCCTTGAGTTACATCGACATAGAGAGAGACTTCTACAAGTGCAGAGCCAAAGATCCCAGCCACCACAGATCACTAGCTTCTTCAAACCTGTCAGCGAGCCACATCCCCCTCCCCCTGTATCATCTACCTCCAAACGAGGGCTCACACTACAGAGAGCCTCGAAGATCAGAGCTGCCAAGAGACTGTGACTGCCCGGATGCAAACCACCACTACTCCATCAGGCCCAATCTACCCAGATCCAAGCATGATACCACAGAGCTATGGAGGAGAGAGTCCAGAGGCTACACCAGGGCACAGCAGATGTAAGAGTCCTCCTCACGGATCTCGCCCCATGCCCCATGTATGATGTACTACACCCCACCATCTCCACTGGGTAGAATTAGTAGTATACCACTTATCATGATTGTACATCTATAGCATGCTAGACAGTGATTGCATAGTGAGCTACATATGACTAGGATTAGCTTTTCATTTCAGCTTTTCTTTCCATGATACTCAGGACATGGACTTCTTGTATACAGATTTGTCTCATAGGCCAATCTGGCCTTCTGTAGACGTTGATATATATATTCTCTCTCTCTCTCTCTCTCTCTCTCTCTCTCTCTCTCTCTCTCACTCGCCGTTCGCCCCTGCTTGCCGCCTTCTCTCTGTTCGCTTCCCCCGCCCTCTCCCTGTTCGTTGTTTCGCCCCCGCTTCGCCGCTTCTGTTCCCTGTTCGCTATTGCCGCCCAGTAGCCCTTCCGCCTCGCTGGCGCTATGCTGGCCCGCCTGCCTATCCGGTAGGCCCTATGCCGCCCTTCCGTTTCCCACACACCCTTGCTCACGCTTGCGTTTCCCACCCACCCTTGCTCAGGCCCCCAAGGCAGCAACATAACTCTCTCTCTCTCTCTCTCTCTCTCTCTCTCTCTCTCTCTCTCCTCCCTGCCTGTGGGAAGGGCTACAGAGTAATCTCGAGGAATGGCCCTGAGTCTCCAAGAGAAACTCGAGGCCCTCAAGACCACAATGAAGGCACTAATCAAGGAGAACAAGAAGACATCCGATTCCAACCTCAAATGAGGTGGAGAACAAACTACATCGGCACATCATGGCCCTCGAAGCACGGGTCACAAGCCTTGAACAAGAGAACACAGCACTCGAGGAGGAGGTGAGTGCATTGAAAGTGGAACTGGTAGCCGTCAAGAACACCGAGAAGGAAGAAGGGGAGATCAATGAGAACACTCTCACGGCTATCAAAGAAGAGATCATTCACACCACCATTGAGGAGGAGAAGATGAGGCATGCCCGCTGCCTCAACATTCGAGTCACAAGTATAGCCGAGACACCCAACTCCACTCCCGAGAAAGATGGACAGCTTCTATGCATGAAGCTAGGCTACAGGGAAGAGGACCCTCTCCCCTTCACCAAAGCATGGAGAGCCGGGAAAGACTCAACACACAAGCGAGCCCTCATCCTCTAGTTTGCAGGAGAGACAGAGAGGGTCACCTTCATGAGGAAGAGGGTCATACTACGAGGCTTAGAGGGAGCTCCTATTTTCTTGGATGATCATCTCACGAGGATGCAGCTAGAGCATAGGAGAGCTTGCATGCCACGAGTCTTACACGCAAGGAGAGAAGGCAAGAAGGCCTTCTATCGAGATGGTCGGGTCATCATTGATGGCCGGCCCATGGATTAGCGGTTTGGGGCCTATGGCACACAGACCAGACCACTGACAGAGATACACATGGCAGTATGGAACTGTAATGGTTCACTATGGGTGCAACCTGGACGACTGGAGTATGTTATGGTGGGGAGAGACATCATACTTCTGACAAAGACACATCAGAGCCCAGAGAGAGGGCTACCTCGAGTAGAGGGATTCCAGTGGGAGTCGGCATACAGGAGGACCACACGCCAGGGTACCTTGAGAGGGTCGGGGGGAGTAGCAGTTCTATTCAGACGGGAGCTACAGGGGAGACTGAGAATGGTAGCACAGGATCCAGAGGCCAGATACATGTGGATCAGCTTACAGCTCTCACAGGACAGGGTTATATACATAGACCTATGTTACTTTCCTCCATCATGATCCTCATATGTCATTACAGAGGACATGCCACAGGAGGAGGAGACAGGAGCCTCGCCATACACACTCTCACAGGAGATTATGCATTATTCTACACTAGGGGAAGTATTTCTTACGGGTGACTTCAATGCCCACACACAAAGCAGACAGTGTGAGGTGTATGACTATGATGACATGGAGATCCTCTACCCTGTGGATCCAGAGGAGATAGAGGCTAGTCGGGCATCAGAGGACATTGGACCAGACAGAGGACATTATGGGGACCACTTACTAGAGTTGGGAGCCAGGCATCGTCTCGTTATTTATAACGGGATGCTACAGTGGCCGGGATCAGGAGGGCTGACATGCTTCCCACATGGGAGTCATACACGGACCGGAGGCACAGTGGTAGACTACATTATGGGGTCTTTGGAAGCATCACAGCTTGTCACCTCATTCTCCATCCCACCTCGTCCTATTGGGACAGATCATACATACTTGGCATTTTCACTAGCCGGATCACCGGTATCACCAGCCCCCCACATACCGACGCCACACACTACCATCTACTTCACACATGACATGGCAGACATATACACTGGCAGAGTAGAGGATGGGCTCCTACTCATGGATCCCCTGGCACCTATGGATACCATTACAGCCCAGCTGGCATCACTCCTACACACGGCTGCATTACAGAGCTTCCCACATTGTGTCCAGTTAGGAAAGCTTGCGAGATCTGGGACTATGCCCCAGAACAGATGGTATGATGACAAGTGCAGAGCCCTATACTCACGGCTCCGCATACAGAGAGCCTTGGGAGCCATCACAGAGCAGGAGTCGAGGAGAGAGATGAGGAGACTTACTCGCCGCAAAAGGCAGGCCTTCGCCGAGATACAGGAGCTAGAGATCTTCCATTTCTTCATGAGTAGAGATAGCCCTATCTCATGGCGGCACTTCGGAGAGCTCCGGACACCGACACCCATTGCAAACCCACAAACATGGCACACATATGCAAAGGGCCTATACCACACCCCGCAGCAGCCACCTATACCTCAGCCACAGGAGCCTCGACCTACCACAGCTAGCTTCTTTACCCACTCGATGGTAAAGGAAGCTATCCACCGCCTACAGCATGGATGGGCCGCCGACCATATGGGCCTACAGGGTGAGCATCTCATATACGCAGTAGATTCTTTGGCTCCTTTTCTTGCACACCTATTTAACAGGGCACTAGCAGAGGGTTTGCCTGTGGAGTGGACGATGCACACCATTGTCCCGATCCACAAAACAGGGGATATGCTCGATCTAAGCAACTAGCAGCAAACCGTCAGTACCTCATGACATTATTCGAGCAGAGTTTGCTGCGCCTCCTATGATGGTAGAGGCCATATTCAAGACTATATGCCTGCTAGACAGATTCAGAGAGATGCCACAAGACAGATTGTCATACATAGCTTTTGAGGCATCTAGACAACTGGCTGAGGCAGGAGACAGAGGATAATGGTATGCACAGGTCACACATTGGTTCTCACAACATGGCCTAGACATGGATCATCTACCACCATTCCAGTATGACAGGGATGCACCACATATCCGTCTCTCTCATAGTGAGAGCAACAGAGTATTGAGACAGGACCTATGGCAGCTCTATACACGAGAGACATGGATATCGCCTACACAGCCTCTTCCACCAAAGATGCTATACTACTACAGAGATCACTTCATGAGTATCACTGATGATGGATTTATAGAGAGGCCTAGATACATGGAGAGCTTTTTACCACACGGCTCCCGAGTGGCTATTGGTCAGCTTAAAGTTTCATCACATCGATTGGAGATCGAGACTGACAGAGCACCATGGATCCCCCAAGAGGAGAGGGTATGCAGATTGTGCAAAGAGGAGGTGGAGAGTGAGGAGCATTATGTATGCAGATGCCAAGCATATACAACCATCAGAGAGAGATATCCCATTTTATTCAGAGAGCCACATTCCCTACGCCAGATCTTTGAGGCAACAGACCAGCACATACTAGGGAGATTCATTCTAGACATACAGCGTCACAGATAGACATCATTACAGGCTCAGATAGCTCCAGAGGGGGGACGACAGACACAGATTACTACATTTTTTCAAAGATCCA